>NC_090451.1:57070119-57326304 GCF_031143425.1 Pleurodeles waltl | reverse complement strand
CCCACAACCTTTTCTGGGACTAGGACCTTATGAGGAGTTATGCCGGATAGCGTAGACTGCCAAGCCACAAGCAGCTTTAGGAATCACTCCCTCAAAGACTTGGAGTCATGGTTGTGCTCAAGACACCATAGGCAGACTAGGTGAGGGTCTGTAACCGACATGGCGTGGTGACAGGCGCCACATGGCTTAAGTCCTGCCTTCCTAGATGTCATCTCAATACTCACAAAAAATCTTTGACAAAACATCAAAAAAAAGCTTGTAAAAAAGCGACAGAGGGGTATTTCTCTCCAGATCTGTGCTAACTGGCGGGTAAAGAAAATAACTGATGTCCACGCGCCTGGGTGATACATAGGTGACCACAGCATTGCATCTAGCACTGACACCACACCACACTGAACTGAACGGAGCCACCTGACAAATCGTGCAGGGATATTGCTCAAGCAAAAGTCTCTGGATCTAGCCTGACACCTGGGAATTCAAAGGTAAGGAGTCTGCACCGAGGAGGCTCTATCAGATAAGTGGTGTACAGATCGCCAGTGGTAAATGCGTGGGAGCATATGAACATAACGCTGTACAAAATTGCTTTCTTAAAAACCAGTATTAATGTAAGGTAGATGCAGTTTTGTTTTTAGGTCGAGCATAGCAGTGCTGCTTTTTGACCTGTTGTAATCTATTCTGTGGGCTTTAAAACAAACCCAACACTTTCATTTGTTTCCCGGGCTTGCCTTTTAACAATCCCTTGATGTCATTGGTAAATGCTTTACGTTTGTCTCTCTTTGAGGCTCTGTTGTTACGCCTTGCAGACTGACCCTGTTACATGGATTATTGCACTATTGCCAATATACTTTCTGGGGGTGAACTACTTTTTTCCTTTGTCTCGTGTCTTCGTGCTCCATGGCGCTTTGAGCATGAACCATGCAAACGTGATTGGTGGTATTCGGAGCGCCCATCATACTGTTCACACTGTTACCTAATCAGTCATTTAAATTTAGCTTGTCTTTTTCCTTCCTGCTCTGTGGCTTTAAAAAAAAAACCCTTGTAATTGGTAAATGCTTTACCTAAGTAAAAAACACAGAAATCATCAAAGAGGCTCTCCCGGCACAGCAGGAGAGCAGATACTACAATATTCACTGCACTCAGGGAACATCGCCCCATAATGCTTTGTAAGCATTCTTTTTCAAAACATTTCTGCCCATAACTTGCCCTGTGGTGGTCGTAGGACAATGAGACCACCACCAAAACGTTCAGCACTACACACTCTGTGTAGGTTATCTTTGGGTCCCCACACTAGGTTAGTGGGAGGTGCTGGGGCGGGCGGGGGGGGGGGGGGGTGGCGTGGCGTTCCAAAATAATCCCTCCCTTAAGTCCGTGTCTTTTTAACCTCTCTCATGGCTGGAACTTTTGATCTACAGTTGAGAGTAGCTTGTGTTATAAAAGCCTAGTTTGTAATAATATTGCAGTAGGCCTGCTAGCCCTGAAAACGTGTAATGCACTACGTCCTCCAGGGGCTAAATACATGGTTGCACTGCATTACTTTCTGCCATTTTGTGTTCACGTGGTTACATGACCAGGTTTCTTGAAAATGCTATTTTTATTGTGGTACCCTCTATAGGCTGCTCTGAACATTAGTCAACATACTACAGTATTCATGGCAATTGTAAACTACTCCCCCCCCCCCCCCCCCCCCCCCCCAATGCTTTGCAGAGCATTTCTTTTACCAAATATTTTTACTCATAACTCAGCCTATGGTGGTCCTAGGACAAATGGGACCACCTTCAAAACGGTCATCACAACATGCTCTGTCGAGACCATTGCTGGGTCCCCCACACTAGGTTAGTGGGGACCCCAAAACAAGAGTCCATGGGTTCCCCAGAGGCTTAACAGAGGGTAAAGTAGATAATACTAATTCTGTCATTTGTGGTAGTGTGGCAGTGCAGTTAGGCTTATTGGAGAGTATTGCAAAGCATTTGTTGTACACACAGTCAAGAATTGAGGCGCACACACTCAATAGCTAACTTCAGGCCTATTGTTTTATGTAGCAAAAATGTTTTGTTACTTTATTTCTAGAATGCGAAGGTCTTTGTCGCAGGTAGGTACAGTGCTCAGTAGGTATCAAGCATATGTAATAAATGTACTTTGGTTTTTGGAGATAAAGCAGTTTACAAGTAAATAACACTTTACTATTTCCAAAGTTGCAATTTTTTACATGAGTTAATAGATTCCATGGAGGGAGGCGGGGTGGGGTGTATTAGCACAGATAACAGGTAAGTACACCACCCTCAACACTAGGCCGACTGGGTGCAAAGGTCGAAGTTGGTGTCTGGTTTACACTGGAATCCTATGAGGACGGGGGGGGGGGTACTTGGTAGAAAGCCGATTGCAGCTAAGTACCTGTGGTTCCAGGACACAGACCTGGGGGGGATTAGGTCAACACCAAACAAGATGGAGAATTCTGCAAGGAGGGGGACACTTCAGCTCTGACAACTTAGGGGCGGTCACTCTTTTTTTTGTTTTTCCAAATTTTCACACTGGACCTGCCACCAAAAGTAGGGCCATGGAGCACTGTAACAGGAGGCCTGAGCCTTTGAGGCTCACTGCCAAGTGTTACAGTTCCTGCAGGGAGGAGGTGTGAAGCACCTCCACCTAAAGCAGAGCAAGCTTTGTTCTTGGCCGCAGAGAGCACAAACGCTGTCACCCCATGGGTTCAGAAACTTGTCTGTTAGTGGCAGGCTGGCATAGAGTAGTCACTCTTACACTAAAGGGTTAGGTAAAATACAGGGGGCATCTTTAAGGTCCCCTCTCGGTGCGTTTTACAATAAATCCAACAGTGGCAGTAGTGTGGATTTATTGTGCTGAGATGTTTGACACCAAACTTCCCAAGTCTTCAGTGAAGCCATCACGGAGCTGTGGAAGTCATAATGACAAACTCCCAGCCCATGTACTCAATATGGCCACACCGCACCTACAATGTCTAAGAGTGGACATAGCTGCATGAGTACTATGCCCCTACAGTGTCTATGCCCTCACCTGTGGTATAGTGTACCTTGCCTTAGGGCTGTAAGGCCTGGTAGAGGGGTGACTTACTTATGACACAGGCAGTGGCTTGTGGGCATGGTACCCTGGAAGGGGTGCCTTGTCGACTTTGCCTTTTTCTCCCTACCAACACTCAAAACCTGCAATAGCAGTGTACATGTGCTTATGAGGGGTCCCTTAGGGTGGCACAATACATGATGCAGCCCTTAGGGACCCTCTCTGGTCACAGAGCCCTTGATACCACTGGTACCTTTTACAAGGGACTCGGCTGTGTGCCAATTGTGTAACCATTGGTACAGTTTAGGGAAAGAACACTGGTGCTTGGGCCTGGTCAAGTAAGCATCAATAACAGGCAAAGAAAAAGTGGGGGTTAAACATGCCAAAAGGGGCACTTTCCTACACCTTGTTTAAAGACATATTCCAGTAGGCTTGCCAGCCCTTTAGTTATATGCAGGGCCACTGGAATTATGTGGCAGAAGGGACCAAAATATGCAGCAGGGTTGACCAATTTATGTGGCAGAAAAAAGGCCAGTTTTGTACTTACAACGCCCAGAGCTCCAACTCAAGTAAATGAGTGACCTATTGCATAGCAAATGCTTGTTAAGTTGATGAATCTGGTACACTATGCACTTTAAGATCGACTATTTAGAACACACTGCTCTGTTTGCGTTTGTATACTGGCATCTTGCACAGCTATCTTTTGTAAAAGGTTTCTTCTATATCGTTTTTATGAATGTACTTCAATGCAATAGTTTCAATGAACTGTGCACTTGAATAAAACAACTTAACAAAAACTAGATTACAGCAACTATTAATAAATTTAGTTGGCATACACTCTTTGGTAGCAGTGTGCGATTTTATTTCTTGCAAAATTTGTAAAAATGTGTACTGAATCATATTGGAGGTTGTTAAAAAGTCAGTTTTACTCAAATAACGTAGCCAAGAGATGATTAAACTGCCTTATTGTTTTTAATTTCACACTAATTATTTTTGGTTTGTCTGATTTCTTGCCCAGCAGGACAAGGCAGCATCTGGAGATCTTTTCAAGTTGATCTGAGTGTCAAAAAGGATACCGAATGTGGTCATTTTCCTGTTACACATTTCAGTTGGTCATTAAATGAATTTCCTTGGATGTGTCCTCAAAGCTGGATAAGGAACAGACAATGCATAGTTCAAGAGACAGAATATCTGAAACCCATCTTTTCTCTACTGGAGTTACTTGAATTGGTCTCCTAGTTTCAGTAAAACAATTATAAATAAAGGGTCAAAACTGCTACATCTAGAATGGTATATCCTTTAAAATAATACGTCAATAAAGTAAATTCACTGTTCCCATGAGCTATGGACACGCATCAAAACTTTTATAAAAAGTAAAACAATCTTCTTTTATGAACAACCTCATATTTGCTGAAGTATCTACTCCAAAACAAATATTTAGAAACAACTAGAATTCATTAACATTTGTCAGTTTTTGTGTGCAGTATTTCCCTTCCTAAGATGCAGGAGGCTTGATAGTTATTTACATACCTTTCTTGATCTTAAAATGGTGTTCCACTTTTTGTACCCATTTTCCTCATCTGACAAATTTCCATACTGAAACTCAGTTTTTGGTCATATTAGAAAAACAATCAAACCATCATTTTATTCATATTTTATGACCATATATAGACATTTACCACAGATTTATTGTTAAAATCTGTGAATGTTCCTTGATATTTTTGGTTCACCTGCATTGTTGGATGTTTCTGTCTGCTGCTGAAAACTGTTACATAAGAAAAATAAAAGCATTTTATTGTACTTTATAACCTCATAGTGTGTTTTGTAACAATCAGATTGAGTGCCTTTAAATGGCATATTTCCTATATATATATATATATATGTATGTATGTATGTGTGTGTAGCTGCAGATACACATGCTGTGCACATCCCGCCATCTAGTGTTGGGCTCGGAGTGTTACAAGTTGTTTTTCTTCGAAGAAGTCTTTTCGAGTCACGAGATCGAGGGACTCCTCCCATTTCGGCTCCATTGCGCATGGGCGTCGACTCCATCTTAGATTGTTTTTTTTTCCGCCATCGGGTTCGGACGTGTTCCTTTTCGTTTCGGGTCGGAAAGTTAGTTAGAATCTCGGAAAAATCGTCGGTATTGTTTGCATTTGGTATCAGGTTAGTTATAATAGATCGACACCAACTTTTGAAGAGCTCCGGTTTTCAATTCCCCCGTCGGGGCCTGGTCGGCCCGGTCACGTGTCTCTTCAAGGCTGATGGAACGGACCCCATTCCGCTTCTGCCCAAAATGCCATAACAAGTATCCATATACAGATCAGCATCTGGTCTGTAACTTGTGTTTGTCGCCAGAACACAAGGAAGATACTTGTGAAGCCTGTCGAGCGTTTCGGTCCAGGAAGACACTAAGAGACCGAAGAGCAAGAAGACTGCAGATGGCATCGGCGCCGACAGGACAAAGGCTTTTCGAGGAGGAAGAAGAAACCTTCTCCATCCAGGAATCGGACTCGGACGAGCTCGATCCCGAAGAAATGGCGAAAACCGTGAGTAAGACGTCGAAACATAAAACTCATGAGAAGACCACAAAAGCCGAGGGGACGCCACCGCCAACAGGCCATGGCTTAACCCAAAAAATAGGTGACCGAGCATCGGCACCGAAAAAGGGCACGCTGGTGTCGAAGTCATCCGACTCCGGTCGAGATACCGCCACACAGCAATCTCAGGCCTGAGATAGTGGCTCCGAGCAAGTTCGGCACCGAAATAAGTCGGCACCGAGAGACAACGACGCTGAAAATGAAAAAGGTTTTGTCGGAACCGAAAAAAGTAGCCGAAAAGGTTTAGATACCGAAACATCCGGCCTCGGAACCGAAATCAAGTTCCTACACAGAGGAACAAGGACTGTCCTCACAAATGAAAATACATAGATTTGGACAGGAATTGGAGACAATGGAGCCAGACTACACCCAAAGAAGGCTCCACATCCAAAAAGAAACTGGGAAGATCAGCACTCTCCCTCCTATTAGAATGAAACGCAAACTTGCCTTCCAGGAGAAAGACAAGCAGCCACAGGCAAAGGTGGCTAAACAAGTAAGCCCGCCACAGTCTCCACAACGCTCGCCGCAACAATCACCGGTAGCCACTACACCTATGATGCAATCCCCTACTCATACAGGGATGAGTCAAGATGACCCTGACGCGTGGGATCTTTATGATGCGCCAGTGTCATATAATAGTCCTGACTGTTATCCAGCTAGACCGTCGCCACCAGAAGATAGTACAGCCTACGCACAGGTGGTGTTGAGGGCAGCGGCATTTCATAATGTCAGCCTGCATGCAGAGCCCATTGAAGACGACTTTCTATTTAATACACTGTCGTCCACACACAGCCAGTACCAGAGTCTCCCCATGCTAATGCTACCTGGAATGCTAAAACATTCCAAACAAGTGTTTGATGAGCCTGTAAAAGGAAGGGCCATTACTCCAAGAGTGGAGAAAAAATATAAACCGCCACCAACAGACCCAATGTACATCACACAACAGCTAACTCCGGACTCAGTTGTAGTAGTAGGGGCAGCTCGCAAGAGAGCGAACTCACATACTTCAGGAGATGCACCACCTCCAGATAAAGAAAGTCGAAAATTCGACGCAGCAGGGAAAAGGGTGGCGGCACAGGCAGCAAACCAGTGGTGTATTGCAAACTCACAGGCTTTGTTGGCCAGATACGATAGGGCTCATTGGGACAAAATGCAACACTTTATAGAACATTTGCCCAAGGAGTTCCAGAAGAGAGCACAGCAAATAGTAGAAGGACAGAGTATCTCCAACAATCCGATACGGTCAGCAGTGGATGCAGCAGACACAGCTGCAAGGACAGTAAATACTGCAGTAACAATAAGGAGACACGCATGGTTGCGTACGTCAGGATTCAAGCCGGAAATACAACAAGCCGTGCTGAATATGCCTTTTAATGAACAGCAGTTGTTTGGGCCGGAGGTGGACACTGCTATTGAGAAACTTAAAAAAGACACTGATACGGCAAAAGCCATGGGCGAACTCTACTCCCCACAGAGCAGAGGCACATTTTTTTTTGGGGGGGGGGGTGGGGGGGGTTTCGAGGTCAACCTATAGAAGCCACAACCTCACAAGCAAGGCCCACTTATCAAAGCCAATATCAGCGGGGAAGTTTTCGGGGGCAATATAGAGGGGGACAATTCCAAAAGAATAGAGGAAAGTTCCAAAGCCCCAAAACTCCTCAAAACAAGCAGTGACTTCCAAGTCACACATCCCCAACACAACACCTGTAGGGGGGAGACTAAGCAATTTTTACAAACATTGGGAGGAGATAACAACAGACACTTGGGTACTGGCAATTATCCAGCATGGTTATTACATAGAATTTCTCAAATTCCCTCCAAACGTCCCACCAAAAACACACATTATGTCAAAACAACACATGGATCTTCTAGGACTAGAGGTCCAGGCATTGCTACAAAAAGGAGCAATAGAATTAGTACCAATCCAACAGAAAGGAACAGGAGTTTACTCTCTGTACTTTCTCATACCCAAAAAGGACAAAACACTAAGGGCCATATTTATACTTTTTGACGCAAAACTGCGCTAACGCAGTTTTGCGTAAAAAAAATTAGCGCCGGCTAACGCCATTCTGAAGCGCCATGCGGGCGCCGTATTTATTCAATGACGTTAGCCGGCGTTAGCCGCCGGCGCTGCCTGGTGTGCGTGAAAAAAAACGACGTACACCAGGCAGCGCCGGCGTAGGGGGAAAATGGAGTATGGGCGTCCAAAAATGGTGCAAGTCAGGCTGAGGCAAAAAAATCGCCTCAACCCGATTTGCGCCATTTATTTACGACGCCCAACCCCCATTGAAATGACTCCTGTCTTAGCAAAGACAGGAGTCATGCCCCCTTGCCCAATGGCCATGCCCAGGGGACTTATGTCCCCTGGGCATGGTCATTGGGCATAGTGGCATGTGGGGGGCACAAATCAGGCCCCCCTATGCTACAATTTTTTTTAAAAAATAAATACTTACCTGAACTTACCTTAATGTCCCTGGGGTGGGTCCCTCCATCCTTGGGTGTCCTCCTGGGGTGGGCAAGGGTGGCAGGGGGTGTCCCTGGGGGCATGGGAGGGCACCTCTGGGCTCATTCTGAACCCACAGGTCCCTTAACGCCTGCCCTGACCCAGGCGTTAAAAAGAGGCGCAAATGCAGGGTTTTTTGCCCCGCCCACTCCCGGGCGTCATTTTTGCCCAGGAGTATAAATCCGACGCATATGCATCGGAGTCATTTTTTAAGACGGGAACGCCTACCTTGCATATCATTAACGCAAGGAAGGTGTTCACGCCAAAAAATGACGCTAACTCCATGAACTTTGGCGCTAGACGCATCTAACGCCAAAGCATAAATATGGAGTTAGTTTTGCGTCTAAAAAAACGACGCAAATTCGGCGCAAACTGAGTATAAATATGCCCCTAAGACCTATATTAGATCTAAGAACATTAAATACCTACATCACATCAGACCACTTTCACATGGTGACATTACAAGACGTAATCCCACTGCTCAAACAACAAGACTACATGACAACACTAGACCTAAAGGATGCATATTTCCATATACCAATACATCCTTCACACAGAAAGTACCTAAGATTTGTATTCCAAAGGGTACACTACCAATTCAGAGTGTTGCCATTCGGAATAACTACTGCGCCAAGAGTCTTTACAAAATGCCTGGCAGTAGTAGCTGCGCATATCAGAAGGCAGCAAATACATGTGTTCCCGTACCTAGACGATTGGTTAATCAAAACCAACGCACTAGAACGGTGTTCACAACACACAAAGTACGTCATAGAAACCCTACACAAACTAGGTTTCTCAATCAACTACACAAAGTCACACCTTCAGCCGTGTCTGACACAGCAATACTTAGGGGCAACAATCGACATAGCAAGAGCGATTGCCACGCCAAGTCCACAAAGAATACAAGCATTTCACAATGTAATACAGGTCATATATCCAAACCAAAGGATACAAGTCAAAATAGTAATGAAACTACTAGGCATGATGTCCTCGTGCATAGCCATTGTCCCAAACGCAAGATTGCACATGCGGCCCTTACAACAGTGCCTAGCATCACAATGGTCACAGGCACAGGGTCAACTTCTAGATCTAGTGTTGATAGACCGCCAAACATACACTTAACTTCAATGGTGGAACAATATAAATTTAAACCAAGGGCGGCCTTTTCAAGACCCAGTGCCTCAATTCGTAATAACTACAGATGCCTCCATGATAGGGTGGGGAGCACACCTCAATCAACACAGCATTCAGGGACAATGGAACACTCGGCAAAAACAATTTCACATAAATCACCTAGAACTATTGGCAGTATTTCTAGCGTTAAAAGCTTTTCAACCAATAATAAGCCACAAACACATTCTTGTCAAAACAGACATGACAACGATGCATTACCTAAAAAAAATAGGGAGGGACACACTCAACACAGTTGTGTCTCCTGACACAGAAAATATGGCATTGGGCTTTACACAACCACATTCGCCTATTAGCACAGTTTATTCCAGGAATTCAGAATCAATTAGCAAACAATCTCTCTCGGGATCACCAACAAATCCACGAATGGGAGATTCACCCCCAAGTACTACATACGTACTTCCAAAATTGGGGGACACCAAAAATAGACCTATTTGCAACAAAAGAAAACGCAAAATGCCAAAGCTTCGCATCCAGGTACCCACAAGATCAGTCTCTGGGCAATGCATTATGGATGAGTTGGTCAGGGATATTTGCATACGCTTTTCCCCCTCTCCCACTCCTTCCATATCTAGTAAACAAATTGAGTCAAAACAAACTCAAACTCATACTCATAGCACCAACTTGGGCAAGACAACCTTGGTACACAACACTACTAGACCTCTCAGTAGTACCTCATGTCAAACTACCAAACAGACCAGATCTGTTAACTCAACACAATCAACAGATCAGACACCCCAATCCAGCATCGCTGAATCTAGCAATTTGGCTCCTGAGGTCTTAGAGTTCGGACACTTAGACCTTACACAAGAATGTATGGAAGTCATAAAACAAGCTAGGAAACCAACCACTAGACATTGCTATGCAAATAAGTGGAAAAGGTTAGTTTATTATTGCCATAATAATCAAATTCAACCTTTACATGCATCTGCTAAAGACATCGTAAGCTACTTGCTACATTTGCAAAAGTCAAAACTAGCTTTTTCATCCACTAAGATACACCTTACAGCAATTTCAGCTTACCTGCAAATTACCCACTCAACTTCATTGTTTAGGATACCAGTCATTAAAGCCTTTTGGAAGGCCTAAAAAGAATTATACCACCAAGAATACCACCAGTTCCTTCATGGAACCTCAACATTGTCTTAACACGACTCATGGGGCCACCTTTAGAGCCCATGCACTCATTTGAAATGCAATATTTAACATGGAAAGTTGCATTTCTAATTGCCATCACATCTCTAAGAAGAGTAAGTGAAATCCAAGCCTTTACCATACAAGAACCATTTATTCAAATACACAAGCATAAAGTAGTTCTTCGAACAAATCCAAAATTCTTACCAAAAGTTATATCACCGTTCCATTTGGATCAAACAGTAGAACTACCAGTGTTCTTCCCACAACCAGATTCTGTAGCTGAGAGAGCACTACATACGTTAGACATCAAAAGAGCGTTAATGTACTACATTGACAGAACCAAACAAATTCGGAAAACAAAACAATTATTTGTTGCTTTCCAAAAACCTCATTCAGGAAATCCAATTTCCAAACAAGGCATTGCTAGATGGATAGTTAAATGCATTCAAACCTGTTATCTCAAAGCAAAGAGACAACTGCCTATTACACCAAAGGCACATTCAACTAGAAAGAAGGGTGCTACCATGGCCTTTCTAGGAAACATTCCAATGACTGAGATATATGTAAGGCAGCCACATGGTCTACGCCTCATACGTTTACCAAGCACTATTGTGTGGATGTGTTAACCGCACAACAAGCCACAGTAGGCCAGGCAGTACTACGAACTTTGTTTCAAACAACTTCAACTCCTACAGGCTGAACCACCGCTTTTGGGGAGATAACTGCTTACTAGTCTATGCAAAGCATGTGTATCTGCAGCTACACATGCCATCGAACGGAAAATGTCACTTACCCAGTGTACATATGTTCGTGGCATGAGACGCTACAGATTCACATGCGCCCACCCGCCTCCCCGGGAGCCTGTAGCCATTTCGAAGTTGATCTTGAACATTTGTAAATATATCACCCTAAACTACATTATGTACATACATGTTTACTCCATTGCATGGGCACTATTACTGTAATACACAACTCCTACCTCACCCTCTGCTGGGAAAACAATCTAAGATGGAGTCGACGCCCATGCGCAATGGAGCGGAAATGGGAGGAGTCCCTCGATCTCGTGACTCGAAAAGACTTCTTCGAAGAAAACAACTTGTAACACTCCGAGCCGAACACTAGATGGCGGGATGTGCAAAGCATGTGAATCTGCAGCGTCTCATGCCACGAACAGATGTACACTGGGTAAGTGACATTTTCCATATATTTATTTATATTTTCGATGGCATGTGTAGCTGCAGATACACATGCTGTGCACTGTTCCTGCCATCTAGTGTTGGGCTTGGAGTGTTACAAGTTGTTTTTCTTCAAAGAAGTCTTTTCGAGTCACGGGACCGAGTGACTCCTCCCTTTCGGCTCCCTCGCACATGGGCGTCGACTCCATCTTAGATTGTCTTCTTTCCACCATCAGGTTCGGACGTGTTCCTCTTCGCTCTGTAATTCGAATCAGGAAAACGTAGAAAATCATCGAAATCCGTCGGTATTGTTTACGTTCAGGACCGATTTAGTATCATCACATCGGCACCGACAACAAGAAAGCTTCAGCGGCCCTTCAGGGCTTCCGCACTTAATCAATGCCTGGTCGGCCCGACCACACCCGTCGTCGAAGACTCATGGACCGGACCCCTTCCGTTTCTGTCTGACGTGTCACGCCAAGTAGCATCGGGTCTGCAACCTGTATTTATCGCCCGAACACAGAGGATACTTGTGAGGCTTGCAAAGCTTTTCGATCCAAGAAGACCCTAAGAGATCGACGTGCAAGACGTTTACAGACGGCGAAGCCGACACAACACCTCGACATTCAGGAAGAAGAAACAAGAATCTCCATTCAGGGTTCTGACTCAGATGACTCCGACGGGTATCGGCCACCAACGGCTGCGCAAAAAGTGAGTACACCTGCCCCGTCCCAGACCCAAGGTCAGATAAGGAAACAAAAGGCCTCGGGGACGCCACTGCCGGAAGGCCATGGCTCGACCCACAAAAAAGGCGGTGACCAAATACCAACATCGGCACTGAAAAAGGCCAAAATAATGCCGAAGACTTCCGACTCGGGTCGAGTCGAGCAAACCTCGGAAAAGCCTCTCGGAGCCGAGACCAACAGTATTGGAGTTTCGGTACCGAAACAAACGGCTTCGGAGCTGAAAAAGACGTCCTATACGGAAGAGCAGGGGCTCTCTCAACAGCTCAAGGAAAGGCACAGATTCGAGAAGGAACTGGATTTGGAAGAGCTTGACCAAACTCAACTCAGTGTGCATTTATTGTGCCGAGAAGTTTGATACCAAACTTCCCAGTTTTCAGTGTAGCCATTATGGTGCTGTGGAGTTCGTGTTTGACAGACTCCCAGACCATATACTCTTATGGCTACACTGCACTTACAATGTCTAAGGTTTTGCTTAGACACTGTAGGGGCATAGTGCTCATGCACTTATGCCTTCACCTATGGTATAGTGCACCCTGCCTTAGGGCTGTAAGGCCTGCTAGAGGGGTGACATAGGGTGCCATGCCAACCTCACACTGCCTATGGCATAGATGAGGGGAGTGCCATGTTGACTTAGTCATTTTCTCCCCACCAGCACACACAGGCTGGCAAGCAGTGTGTCTGTGCTGAGTGAGGGGTCTCCAGGGTGGCGTAAGACATGCTGCAGCCCTTAGAGACCTTCCCTGGCATCAGGGCCCTTGGTACCAGGGGTACCAGTTACAAGGGACTTACCTGGATGCCAGGGTGTGCCAATTGTGGAAACAAAGGTACAGGTTAGGGAAAGAACACTGGTACTGGGGCCTGGTTAGCAGGCCTCAGCACACTTTAAAATCATAAATTGGCATCAGCAAAGGCAAAAAATCAGGGGTAACCATGCCAAGGAGGCATTTCCTTACAGATACTCTACACAAACTAGGATTTTCTATAAATTCCCAAAAATCTAATTTACAACCATCCCAAATACAGCCATACTTGGGAGCCACACTCAACACACAAAAAGCAATTGCCTCTCCAAGTCCACAGAGTTCAATCGTTTCAAAATATAAGATCAAGCATGCAGCCAAACCAACAATACACAGTCAGGTTTGTAATGAAACTACTAGGCATGATGTCCTTATATGCATAGCTATTGTCCCAAACGCAAGACTACACATGAGGCCCTTACAACAGTGCTTAGCGAAACAATGAACGCAGGCACAGGGTCAACTCCAAGATCTAGTGTTGGTAGACCGCCAAACACACTCTTTGCTTTAATGGTGGAACCCTGTAAATTTAAACAAAGGGTGGCCTTTTCAAGACCCAGTGCCTCACGCCATTCCTTTCCCGGTCAAAAAACTGAGTCAAAACAAACCCCTCCTTGCAGAACCCTCGTTCTTGTTTTGGAGGAGAGTGGCCTGCAGCATGGTTGTGCCCCACCCCCACCCACCCACCCAGGGATTTACCCATTGAAAAGCATAGGGCACCCAACTGTTTGCACCCTGCTGCCACTGAGGATGTGGGTTTGGTGTTGACCTGTGATTTCCCCAATCCCCCGCTCTTCTCATCTAAACCAGTGGTTCCCAACCTTTTGACTTCTGCGGACCCCCATTTTATTGTTACTGGAGCCCCGGGACCCCCAATGAATCATTATTGGAATCCAGGGACCCCCCACTAAGTCATTACTAAAAGCTGGGGACCTAATTTGTTAATATTATTTAATTTTCGAAGCATGTCGCGGACCCCCTGAGGAGGCTTCACGGACCCCCAGGGGTCCCCGGACCACAGGTTGGGAACCACTGATCTAAACCCTTCCCAGGCCTGTGCCATGAAAAAAACATGGGTAAATACCTGCAACCTGTTTCTTTCAGAGAGTCCTCATAGGACTTCATTGAAATCCCAAACACCAACTTTAACCTCTGCTTCCAGCCGGCCCGTGTTGCTACTGGTGCACTTTGGGGTCAACTTTAACTGCCCTGTGGACATCCTAACCCCCAAAGACTGGGATCGTAAGTAAAGTACTTACGTGTTAACTGCTAACACTTTTCCGCCCCTAGGACTGCATTGGTTTCTATGCGAAATTGCACAGTGTCAACTTTTGAGATTGAGTAGTGTTACTTGTAAACAAAGTGCATTCGATGTTCAATGGCATGTGAGGCTGCAGATACACATGTTTTGCATAAGTCCGCTATCTAGTGTTGGGCTCGGAGTGTTACAAGTTGTTTTTCTTCAAAGAACGTTTTTCAAGACACAAGATCGAGTGACTCCTCCTCTCGGTGATACTGTGCATGGGCATCAAGTCCTTTGTTAGATTGTTTTCTTTGCACCGTCAGGTTCGGACGCGTTTCCTCTCTGTCCGGTAGATCTCGGATCAGTACTCTTTGAACTTTTCTATTCTTTCTCTAAACATCGGTATTGTTTTTTGATTGCGTTTTCTAACCATATTCAATCCTATTGCATAGTTAGGATCGATTTAAGGCCCTTCTCTGGCCTACTTCGACACAGGCTGATGGATTGGACTCCATTTCGCTTTTGCCCTGAGTGCTATGGCAAGTTCACATACACAGACCAACACTTTATGTGCAACCTCTTTCTCTCTCCCGATCACAAGGAGAAACCTGTGAGGTGTCAATCCTTCTGGTCCAAGAAATCTTTGCAGGATCGAAGAGCGCATTGGTTAGTGATGGCATCCAATTCGTTGGAACAAATGCCTGACAATTTTGGAAAGGAGCAAGCGCAGACTGCAGTTTCCATCGCAGAATCTGATTCCGACGAAACTCCGATGGGGACAGCCAATTGTCAGCGGCGCCGTATGTGAGTAGGCCAGCACCTTCCTATCACCAAAAACCATCACAATTGGTCTTGGGTTCACCACTGCTTGCCGGCTATGGTCAGGCCCGAAAGATACATTGCGATGACCAACCCTCAAGTTTGGCACCGAAAAAGACAAAGATGCATTCAGCATCGACCGAACAGCGCCCAACACCTGTTTCGGGATCGACTTGAAGAGTGGAGGCTTCCACCTCTGAGCCGAAACATCCATCTTCTACCTTGGAGCTGAAACATCCAACATCCATTTCGGAGCCAAAAAAGCTACCGTCTATTTCGGAGCTGACATTCTCGGCCCAATTAAAAGATTTGGGGGGTCATTACAACCCTGGCGGACGGGTTTAAAGGTGCGGTAACACCGCAAACAGGCCGGCGGACAAAAAAAGGGAATTATGACCGTGGCGGAAACCGCCAACATAGACAGCCACTTTAACACTCCGCCCGCCACGGCGGTACAGACAAGCAGCGCGGCGGTCACCGCCAACAGACAGGCGGAGGACAATGTACCGCCCATAGTATCACAACCCGCCAATCCTCCACCTTTTCCGGGGCGGATTCTCCATGGATAACAACACGGAGGAAACAGTTACTGCAATGGGAAAACGCTCACCTGAACACATCCCACGAGGAAGGACGACACCATGGAGCCGGAACTCCAAATCCTACCGGCCCTTGTATTCCTACTCATTTACGAAGACCAACGCCTGCGCCGGCGATGACAACAGTGAGTACTGCACTTATGACATAGGGGAGGGGAGAGGCAAAAGTTAGGGGGACACACACACGCAACACCACCACCCCACCCTCGCATATTACAAAACCCACGCCAATGCAGTCACAAAAATCACAGTACCAACCCACGACCCCTCCCCCCCGCCCCGGGAAGACTGCAAAGACAAAACGAAATCAGTCCAAACATTGTAATGTATCAATATACATGTCTCAAAAATATACAGATATATTAGAAAATCATACAAAAGTATATACATTCCGATAAGTAGTTCAGATATGCACATAGAAATGTCCGTGCACCACTATGTCCATTGATGTATCCTGGGGAGTGCAAAGCCACAGTCTCTCAAGTCTCTACAGTGGGTGGGTTGCCCACTTTTCCATCCTGGGGAGTGCAAAGCCACAGTCTCTCAAGTCTCTACAGTGGGTGGCTTGCCCACTGTTCAATCCTGGGGAGTGCAAAGCCACAGTTTCCAAAGTAGATAACAGCCTCCACTGGTTCTGGAGGGGGACTGGTGCCCAGACAGGATTAGTCTCCCCGTGGAAGTTCCTGTCCCGCCACTGTCCCACCTGCACATGGGATAACGATGCTTGATGTGGCGGCCTTTTCATTCTTTCCAGGTGCATGTCCTGTTCAGCGGTGGTTTGCCATGGCGGTCTCTGGACTGTTAAGCGGTGCTTTGCCATGGCGGTGTATGCCCTGTTCAGCAGTGCTTTGCCATGGCGGTGCATGCCCTGTTCAGCGGTGCTTTGCCATGGCGGTGCATGCCCTGTTCAGCGGTGCTTTGCCATGGCGGTCTCTGGACTGTTCAGCAGTGCTTTGCCATGGCGGTCTCTGGACTGTTCAGCAGTGCTTTGCCATGGCGGTGCATGCCCTGTTCAGCGGTGCTTTGCCATGGCGGTGCATGCCCTGTTCAGCGGTGCTTTGCCATGGCGGTGCATGCCCTGTTCAGCGGTGCTTTGCCATGGCGGTGCATGCCCTGATCAGCGGTGCTTTGCCATGGCGGTGCATGCCCTGTTCAGCGGTGCTTTGCCATGGCGGTTCTGAACTGTTCAGCGGTGCTTTGCCATGGCAGTGCATGTCCTGTTCAGCGGTGCTTTGCCATGGTGGTTCTGGACTGTTCAGCGGTGCTTTGCCATGGCGGTGCATGCCCTGTTCAGCGGTGCTTTGCCATGGCGGTGCATGCCCTGTTCAGCGGTGCTTGGCCATGGCGGTGCATGCCCTGTTCAGCGGTGCTTGGCCATGGCGGTGCATGCCCTGTTCAGCGGTGCTTGGCCATGGCGGTGCATGCCCTGTTCAGCGGTGCTTGGCCATGGCGGTGCATGCCCTGTTCAGCGGAGCTTGGCCATGGCGGTGCATGCCCTGTTCAGCGGAGCTTGGCCATGGCGGTGCATGCCCTGTTCAGCGGAGCTTGGCCATGGCGGTGCATGCCCTGTTCAGCGGTGCTTTGCCATGGCAGTTCTGGACTGTTCAGCGGTGCTTTGCCATGGCAGTTCTTGACTGTTCAGCGGTGCTTTGTCATGGCGGTTCTGGACTGTTCAGCGGTGCTTTGCCATGGCGGTTCTGGACTGGGCATTGGTGTGTGGCATGACGTGTTCTGGACTGGGCATTGGTGTGTGGCATGACGTTCTCTGGACTGGGCATTGGTGTGTGGCATGACGTTCTCTGGACTGGGCATTGGTGTGTGGCATGACGTTCCCTCATTGCCCATCGGGCTGTGGCATCCGGGTCCCTCCTGGGCACTGACTCCGGCGGTGGTCTCCTGACCAGTGACGATACTTGGGCCCTCCTGGGCAATGACTCCGGCGGTGGTCTCCTGACCAGTGACGATACTTGGGCCCTCCTGGGCAATGACTCCGGCTGTGGCAGTGGTCTGACCAGTGACGATACTTGGGCCCTCCTGGGCAATGACTCCGGCGGTGGTCTCCTGACCAGTGACGATACTTGGGCCCTCCTG
The DNA here is from genome assembly GCF_031143425.1 of Pleurodeles waltl. NCBI lineage: Eukaryota > Metazoa > Chordata > Amphibia > Caudata > Salamandridae > Pleurodeles > Pleurodeles waltl. Next base: position 57,308,370 of record NC_090451.1, on the reverse strand, counting down.
GGCACTGACTCCGGCGGTGGTCTCCTGACCAGTGACGATACTTGGGCCCTCCTGGGCACGGACTCCGGCGGTGGTATCCTGACCAGTGATAATACTTGGGCCCTCCTGGGCACTGACTCCGACGGTGGTCTCCTGACCAGTGACAATACTTGGGCCCTCCTGGGCAATGACTCCGGTGGTGGCGGTGGTCTCCTGACCAGTGACGATACTTGGGCCCTCCTGGGCAATGACTCCGACGGTGGTCTCCTGACCATTGACGACGGTGCTGGCGGTGGCATCCCGACCGCCGGGAAGGATGTCGCCCTTCTCCACCGTGCTGCTCACACTAGGCTGTGCAGACTTCCTCTGGCCCTTCCCCACCTTTGGAGATGTCACAGGTGACGCTGCAATCCCCCTGGGACCCTTGTGAGTTGTTTTGCCCCCGGGGGTCTTCAGAGGGTCCCGTTGGCCACTTTCCAATTTCAGAGCCTTTACAGGGGGTGGGCTGCCAGTGCCTTGGCTCCAGGTCACACTGCCTGCCCTGGTGGCCGGTGCACTCCAACACACCTTGAACAGGCACCACTGGTTTTGGAGGCTTTTTGGCTGAGGCGCTACGACGGGACTGATGAATCGGAGGGGTGGGGGGCAAAAAGGTCAACTTTACACAGGGATAGTTTCTGAGGAACACTGGGGTGGGTAGTTAGAGGGGGTCTGGAAGAGGAGGTGGTTGTAGGAGGTGTCTCTTTAGGTGTTTTGGGTGCAGGTACTGGAGGCTGTCGTGAGGTGGATGGATGTTGGGTGTGTGGGTGCCCGCGTTTGTGTACTTTGGGAGGGGGCGTCACAGACACTGGGAGAGGACACAGGGGAAGTGTAAATGGGAGTGGAGGTGGTGAGTGCAGGTGAGTGGGGTGTGGTGCTGGGTGTACTGCTGCGAGTTCTTGTGCCTGTAGATGTAGTGCATGCAGGTGAGAGTGTAGACGACACTGGGAGGGAGGAGGGAGACGACGAGGAGGGGGGGGGGAACACAGTGGAGGCAGTGGATGTTGCTGTGTCTGCACGTGGGTGATGCTTGTGTGTGTGCGCCTGTGGGTTGTGTGGTGCCTATGTTTGCCTGAGCTACTTTTGTGTGTTGAGGTGTGTGCATGCTGGTCTGTAGGTGTGCTTGGGATAGGCTGGGGTACAGGGGATTGGGTCTGGGTGGAGGAGGTTGGAATGGGGAGGCTAGACACAGGGACAATGGCTGCCATCAGTGCTGAGGCCAGAGATTGCAGGGTTCGCTGAAGGGCAGCCTGACCAGAATGAATGCCCTCCAGGAATGCATTACCGTGTTGCAACTCCCTTTCTACGCCCTGGATGGCATTCACAATGGTAGACTGCCCAACACTGAGTGACCTGAGGAGGTCAAAGGCCTCCTCACTGAGGGCAGCAGGGGTGACTGGGGCAGGGCCTGAGGTGCCTGGGGCGAAGGTGATGCCCACCCTCCTGGGTGAGCGGGCACAGGTCGAACGCTGAGGGGCTGCTGGGAGGGCGGTGCTGGTAGGGGAGGTGGCAGCTGTACCTGTAGAAGTGGGGCACACAGATGGTGCCGCCACCACAAGGGAGCTCCCATCGTCGGACGAGTCCGTGTCGCTGGTTGCTGATCCGGTGGCCGACGTGAAGCTCCCCTCACCATCCGTCACACTAGTGCATTCAGAGTCCGTGGTGTGGCCCTCCATGGCCATGTGGGATGCAGCTCCCTCGTGCTCCGGTGCCACTGTACCTCCGCCTGATGATGCTGATGAACAAAAGAACAGGGAGAGCACAAAAAGCGGGGGGGAGTGGGGTAAGACAGAAGAAAGACAGGTTGAGTGCATGGCATACCGTGTTGGCGGACAATGCAGACACAGCAGCCCCCTGCACTATGCCGTGCTCCTGGCCTCTACAGGTGCAATTTTTGGGATCTGGCCTACATGGCTATGGTGGACATCTGCACACATGGATGCCACAGGGGCATCTATACCTGTACTTGGCACTCTACTGAGGTGGGGTAGGGTGCCACATGGCCTGCATTACGGAGGGGCCTAGCCTACGTATTTCTGCCTGGCCTAGGTACACCCACAGGCCTCCTCCCCCACCCAGACCCCTCCACTGGGCGCAAAGTCATCAGAATGAGAGAGTGTACTCACCCCCTTGTGTCTGCTGTGATGCCCTCAAGCGCCCATCCAACTCCGAGTAGGCCACCACCAGGATCCTGAACCTCAGGGTGGTCATGGGGCGATGGGCACCTCTCCCACATTGGGAGCCCCAGCTCCCAGCTGAGCCTCCGCCATCTTCTTTCTCCAGCGGCGCATGTCCTCCCATCGTTTACGGCAGTGGGTGCCCCGTCTCTAGTGGACCCCCAGGGTCCAGACGTCCTTGGCGATGGCATGCCAAATGTCCTTCTTCTGGTGGGCGCTGACCTACATGACATGCACAAGGGAAGAAAAGAAGTCATTAACAACCGCACCGTCAATGTGCGTGGCCCCCCCTCCCTACCCTAGCCATGTGGCACATACATTCACATGCATTAATGTTGCCTGAACTCTGCCCCCTTCCCTCTTCCCTCTTCCAACCAGCCCTCTCCACCCAGGCCTAGCCCATACAACGTGCTCCCTGTGTACTAACCTGTTGGTCTGGAGGACCGTAGAGTAGCGTGTACTGGGGGAGGACCTCGTCTACCAGTTTCTCCAACTCCTGAGCAGTGAAGGCAGGGGCCCTTTCCCCAGACGCAGCAGCCATTGTCGCTTCCAGACAGAGGTCACAGCAGCACTTGCAGTGTAGGTCCTCTCCTGTCGAAGATCAGGTATCTAGTGATTGAACGGATAGAAAATGGCGGTGACGTCTGCGACGGTGTGTATCATCACCGCCGGTGCACTTCCTCATTGGCTCCTGGGACCCATAGGGTCCAATGTTAACCAATGCAGCATTGCGCCACGGTCTAAGACCGCCTACCGTGACGGTGTGCAACGCCAACGCAGTTACCCCACAATCCCATTGTCCCAGTTTAGAGGTCAGGCAGCCGCCATTTCAGGGGCCCACATGGCTTCATTTACTTCTGCGTCACACATAGCTAGGCCTACACTCAACACACATACAGAAAGGGTTTTGCGTTTGGTGTCGTGTTCTGTGTAACTGTGGGTACATACCTGGAAATTTGTTGACTCTATCCTCGCTGTTGTCCTTCCTAGGTGCCTTCAGCTGGGACAATTGAGAAGATGGCGGAATCCTCCGGTGTACCGACCGCTGGTGGACCTGTTGACAATGGAAGAGCGACATGTAATCGTCACCTACCGGTTTGACCGTGCCACAATCCAGGAACTATGTACCCAGTTGGAGCCAGACCGGATGTCACCAATCCGCCATCCCACTGGAATCCCCCCTGACGTTCAGGTGCGGTCAGTGCTCCATTTCCTTGCTAGTGGGTCTTTTCAGACAACAGTGGCCATGGCATCAGGGATGTCCCAGCCTATGTTTTCCAACGTGTTGTCCAGAGTGTTGGCTGCCCTGCTGAAACACATAAGGAGATACATCATTTTCCCTGAGGTTGAAGATTTGGCTACAGTTAAAGGTGACTTCTATGCCCTTGGACATATCCCCAACGTCATAGGTGCTATTGATGGGACCCATGTAGCTCTGGTCCCCCCCACAGGAGTGAACAGGTGTACAGGAACCGGAAGAGTTATCATTCGATGAATGTACAGATGGTCTGTTTGGCAGACCAGTACATCTCGCAGGTAAATGCTATGTTCCCTGGCTCAGTGCATGACGCCTACATCCTGCGGAATAGCAGCATCCCTGATATGATGGGTCAACTCCAGAGGCACTGTGTGTGGCTATTAGGGGACTCTGGTTACCCCAACCTGTCCTGGCTATTGACCCCAGTGAGGAATCCCAGGACCAGGGCAGAGGAACGCTACAATGAGGCCCATGGGCGGACTAGGAGGGTGATCGAACGCACCTTCGGCCTTCTTAAGGCCAGGTTCAGGTGCCTCCATATGACAGTTGGTTCCCTATTCTACTCACCGAAGAAGGTGTGCCAGATCATCATCGCCTGCTCGATGCTTCACAATCTTGCTTTGCGACGCCAGGTGCCATTTCTGCAGGAGGATGGTCCAGATGACGGTGTTGTGGCAGCTGTGGAGCCTGTGGACAGTGATGAGGAGGAAGCTGAGGAAGAAGACAACGACAACAGGGAGTCCGTCATACAGCAATATTTCCAGTGACACACAGGTGAGAACATTTTCATTTTTAACATTACATTCACTGTCACACGTCTTACTCTATCCTGTGTGTAAATTACTGGGATTATTTGGTAACGGAGTTGTTCCTTTCTATTACGGTTTCACAGGTGTGGTTACCAACGTGTGTCATTGGTATGTTGCCTTAACAACTAAAAAAGCATTTTGACACCGTCATTGATAATAAATTTGTACAAAATCATAGACTGACTCCAGATTGTTTTGTGGTTCAAGGGTGTTTAAGTGCTCAAAAATGGAGGGGGGTAGTTAAATGGTGATGGTGGAGGAATGTCCATGGCAGAGTCCAGTCTATTAGTCTCACAGGTGCACTGCCCATCTGGGCATAGGAAGTGGAGCTGGGGCAGTTAAAGTATGGACAGGGTAACAAAGTGGGACGGTGGGGGGACAATCAGGGTGGTCTCATTTCCTGGCGGGGGTCTTGCCATCTTGCTCTGTCCTGTTCCTGGATCTCAGGGCCCGCTTGCGTGGTGGTTGCCCGTCTGCAGGGGGTGGGGTGCTGGTGTGGTGGTCCTGTGGCGGGGCGTCCTGTCCACTAGCGCCGGCGGAGGTTGTGGGCAGTTCATCGTCCTGGCTAGTGTCAGGGGCTCCTTGGAGTGCCACGGTGTCCCTCAAGGTCTGCTGTATGTCCTTCAGCACCCCTACAATGGTGCTCAAGGCAGAGCTGATGTTCCTGAGCTCCTCCCTGAACCCCAAATACTGTTCCTCCTGCAGGCGCTGGGTCTCCTGAAACTTGACCAGGACCGTCGCCATCCTCTCTTGGGAGTGGTGGTAGGCTCCCATGATGGAGGCTAGGGCCTCGTGGAGAGTGGGTTCCCTTGGCCTATCCGCCCCCTGTCGCACAGCAGCCCTCCCAGTTCCCCTGTGTTCCTGGGCCTCTGTCACCTGGACCGTGTGCCCACTACTACTGCCCCCAGGTCCCTGTTGTTGTTGGGGTGGTGGGTTATCCTGGGTTCCCTGTAGTGGTGAACACACAGCTGATTGACCTGTCCTGGGTACGGAGGTTTGGGCCCGCTGGGTGGGTGCTATGCTGGTGTTACCAGAGGGTGGAAGGTCAGTGTTGGTCTGTGCCTGTGCAAGGGGAACCAACTGTCCAGAGGCAAACGATGGTCCGGGCTGGTCATCAGGCTCCAGTAGGGCAGAGCTGCTATAATCACTGTGGGCCTCTTCTGTGGGTGGAGTAGAGATGTCTGGACCCTCCGGTGTGGTGACGGTCCTTCGTGATCCTGCAGGGGCATAAGAGCATGATTATTGCATCTGTGTGTGTCATGGTGTGCAATGGGTGGGTGTTTGTGTACCCCAGTGCTAGCATTCCTGTGTGGGGGCTTGTGTGATGATGGTTAGGGGGTTGTTCTGGGTATGTGCAGTGAGCATGCTTTGGTGAGTGGTGACCATGCTTAGTTGTGTCATGCAGGGCTTGGTGTTGATATGTGTGGTTTGTATTATTAGTACACTAGTGAGGAGTTGGAGTGATAGGGGAGGGTGTGAGGGTGGGGGTGTGTGATAGCATGCAGGTAGGGTGGGGGATCTGATAGTTAAGATTAGACTTACCAGTGTCCATTCCTCCACCGACTCCTCCGAGGCCCTCTGGATGCATGATGGTCAAGACTTGCCCCTCCTATGTTGTTAGTTGTGGGGAGGAGTTGGGGGTCCGCCGCCAGTCCGCTGTACCGTGATGTTGTGCCTGGAGACCGTTGAACGCACCTTCCCCCGTAGGTCGTTCCACCTCTTCCTGATGTCCTCCCGATTTCTTGGGTGTTGTCCCACAGCGTTGACCCTGTCCACAATTCTGCACCATAGCTCCATCTTCCTGGCTATGGATGTGTGCTGCACCTGTGAGCCAAATAGCTGTGGCTCAACCCGTACGATTTCCTCCACCATGACCCTGAGCTCCTCTTCGGAAAAGCAGGGGTGTCTTTGGCGTGCCATGGGGTGGTGTGTGTGTGGTGTGTGTGAGGTGGTGTATGTGATGATGTGTAGTGGTGTTTTGTGCGTGGATGGTGTGTGGGTGATGGTGTTGTGTGCCACTGTGTGGTGGGATTGTCTAATCAGTGCTGTCTCTTTGGCCTTCTTTCAGAATTTCTGGTCGTAGGGGTTTGTGGGTGATGTGGGTGTGTGTTTTATATTGTGTTGGGTGTGTGGGAGTGGTGTTTGTATGTGTATCAGGTGTGTGTATTTTGAATTGTCCAATGTGGCGGTGTTTTGGAGATGTGTGTGTATTTTGAGCGCAGCGGTGTGTACCGCCAATGGAATACCGCGGTTGAAAGACCGCCACGTGGATTTGTGGGTCATAATAGCATGGGTGTGTTTCTGTTGCCATGGAGGTTTTGTTTTAGCCATTTTACCACTGACCTTTGGTGAGGAGGACTTGTGTGGGTGACTGAATTTTGGCGGATTCCGAAATGTGGGACATAATAGCTGTGGCGGACTGCCGCGGCGGTGTATTGGCGGTCTTCTGCATGGCGGTAAGCAGCTTTTACCGCCAATGTTGTAATGACCCCCTTGGTCTCCAAACTTTCAGAGCTAAAACTTGTGGGGAAGAAATATGCTCTAACTATAGAAGAATCTTCAGAGATAAGACCCATACTTGAAGTGATGGATGACAAAGCACAAAATCCAAATCCACAAAGATACTGGAAGGATTATTGCTTCTTCTCCTTCTACAACTAAAAGGAAATTATCTTTCCAAGAGACTATACGAAGCTGGGCCTTCATCTGCCAAAATATTCAAGTACAACGGTAAACCAAAGGAAGTACATTAGCCTTCACCACCACACACTCCTTTGCTTCCCACCTGATACTCCACCACCACTCTACACATTTTTCTCCGCAATCCCCCGTTTCTTCTAATGAGGATGAGTTGCGGGACTCTCCTTACAGTGTAGACCCTTGGGATTTGTATGACGCAGACCCTATTCCATCTAATGATCCTGATTTATACCCAACTAGGTCATCTCCACCTGAAGACACCACTGCCTATAATCAGATCATTGCTAAGGCATCTGCATATCACAATGTGCAGTTGCACTCAGATCCCATAGAGGATGTTTTTTTTTATTCAACACAATATCCCCTACACACCATGAGTATAAATGCCCGCCAATGCTCCCAGGCATGCTTAAGCATGCAGATGACATTTTTAAAGAACCAGTGAAGGCTAGGGTACTTACACCAAGGGTGGACAAAAAATACAAGGCTGTACCATCAGATCCACTCTATGTCACAACAATTGCCACCTGACTATTGTTGTTAGTGCCACAAGAAAAAGGGCAAATAGTCAGTCCACCAGGGATGCTCCTCCCCCCAAAAAGAAAGCCACAAGTTTGATGCAGCAGGGAAGTGAGTGGCAACTCAAGCTGAAAATCACTGGAGAATTGCCAACTCCCAGGCTCTTTTAGCTAGATATGAGAGAGCCCATTGGGACGAAATGGAGGAGTTCCTACAATATCTCCTACCGCAACACCAAAAAAAGAGCACAGCAAATAGTTGCTGAGGGACAGGCTATCTCCAACAACCATATTAGATCCGCCCTAGATGCAGCAGACACCGCAGCCAGGGGTATTAACACTAGTGTTATCATCAGAAGGCATGCATGGTTGCCAACTTCAGGATTCAAACCTGAGATACAGCAGGCAGTACTCAATATGCCTTTTAACAAACAGCTATTATTAGGACCAGAGGTGGATACCACCATAGGAAAATTTAAGAGGGACTCTGAAACAGCTAAGGCTATGGGTGCCCTTTATACAACATCTGCTCAGGGTAAGTTTTGAAGGCCCCAGTTCAGAGGTGGTTTTAAACCATCAACATCGGAGCCTTCTACGTCCCAACAAAAGCAGGGACAACAATATTACGCCAAATGGTCTTTCAGAGGATCCTACAAGGGGAACAACTTTAGAGGTAGAGGTAAATCCACCACCACAAGGGGGGCCTCCATCTCATCCAAGCAGTGACTTTCTATGCATCCCCCACAAAGTATACATCTCCTGTGGGAGGAAGACTGCAACATTTCTACCAACAATAGCACAACATTACATCAGATCAATGGGTGCAGTCAATTATCCAGAGTGGTTATTGCTTAGAACTCATCTCAACTCCACCACACATTCCACCTCACTCACACAGGCTTTCTCTAGAACACCTCGACTTGTTAAAACAAGAAGTACAATCACTTCTACTCAAAAAGGTGCAATAGGTACCTATACCTCAACAAGGGACAGGAGTTTATTCTCTATACTTATACCAAAAAAGGATGGTACTCTCAGACCAATCCTAGATCTCAGACCCCTCAATCTGTACATTTTCTCAGAGCATTTCCATAGGGTCACTGGATTTCATTCCCCTATTACTAAAACAAGACTACAAGACAGCATTAGATCTAAAAAAGTGCTTACTTCCATGTTCCCATACATACAGCTCATCACAAATACCTAAGATTTGTCATAGTAGGCAAGCACTACCAATTCAGAGTGCTACCCTTTGGAGTAACAACAGTACCAAGGGTATTCACTAAATGCCTAGCAGTAATTGCAGTATACCTCAGAAGGCAACATATACATGTCTTTCCCTATCTAGACGACTGGCTCATGAAAGCCAGCACCATTCAAACCTGTCGACAACACACACAATTGATACCCTACGTAGTCTAGTGTTCACAATTACCAAAATCCCATCTCCAACCAGCCCAAATACAACCGTATCTGGGAGCAATTCTGAATACTCATTAGCGTACCCAAACTCACAAAGAATTCAAGATTTCCACAATCTCATATCTCAACCTCTTCACAACAAGCAAAAATGCAAAATGCCCAAACTTCCCATCCAGGTACCCACACCCTCAATCCAAGGTCAATGCTCAATGCAACAACTGGTCAGGGATATTTGCTTACGCCTTTCTCCCTCTCCCACTAATTCCATTTCTAGCCAACAAGATCCGTCACACCTCCCTCGCTATGATACTCGTAGCTCCCACTTGGGCACGTTAACCCTGGTACACAACACTGTTGGATCTGTCTGTAGTACCACATCACAAGCTTTCAAACAGACCAGACCTATTAACTCAGAACAAAGGTTAAATCAGACATCCCAATCCCAGTGTGCTCAACCTGGCGATTTGGCTCCTGAGGCCATAGAGTTTGGATATCTACAGCTTCCATCAGAATGTATGAACATTTTAAAAGAAGCATGCAAACCTACAACCAGACAGTGCTATGCAGCTAAATGAACAAGTTACTTACCTTCGGTAACAAATTATCTGGTAGAGACTATCTAGCTGCAGATTCCTTACCTTAGAATTCCCTGGTGTCAGCTTCGAATCTGGAATTTTTCTGCTGAGCAGTACCCTGCGCGCACAGTTGGGTGGTGTCGTTCGGATCCGCGTGTATTGTCCTGCTCTGTGTGGCATAGTCAGCATCGTTGGAGCAGACTGTGAAATCAAGGTCTTCTATATAGGCGCCACCCGCAAGCCATCAGGAGGCTGCTTCCTGGCCAATGCGTAGCATATCTTAATGCAGAGAATGACCTAGCGCAAAATGGTTCACTTCTGCACGGCCCGACCCGTCTTTGCTCCAACGTACCCCACAGAGTTGGTCATCGATCCGGAATTCCTTTGTGCGGTCAAGGTAGAACGACAACACTCTTTCTGGGTCCAGTCATTGGGGCTGCTCCTCTTCTTTAGAGGGATGCGGTGCAGCAAAGAAGGTGGGCAGGGTGATGTTCTGACCCAGAAAAAATTGGGTCACCACTTTGGGGAGGAAAGAGGCACAAGTTCTGAGAACAACTTTGTCTGGATGGATAGTGAAATACAGTGGCTTTGATGACAGGGCTTGCATCTCACTCAAGCTCCTGGCAGATGTTGTTGCCACTAAGAAGGCTCTCTTGATGGTGAGCAGCCGGAGAGGACAGTTGTGCAAAGGCTCAAAGGGAACACACATGAGAAATGTGAGGACAAGATTTAAGTCCCACTGAGGCATAATAAAGTGCTTAGGGGGAAATCTATGTAAAATCCCTTTGAGGAATCTATGTAATGGTAGATTTGAACAACGAAGGCTGGTCAGGCAGCCAAAGAAACTACGAAAAAGGCAGAAAGATAGCCCTTTAGAGTCCCTAATGCAGAACCCTGCTGAGCTACAGACAGAATGAAGAGAAGACTGTCAGAAAGAGGGTCAATAGACCTTTCTGTACAATAATATACTAAGCGTTCCCAATGGCAGGCGTATGCAGTTTTAGTGAAGGGACGCCTGGCTGCCAAAATAACCTTACAGACTTCAGGAAGAAGATCAAAAGCCATCAACTGCCGCCGATCAGTTTTCACGCATGAAGGCGCAGAGTTAAGATGTTCAGGTGGAGAACGCTCCCCCTGCTGCTGCAACAGAAGATCTTCTCTAAGGTGCAGCCTGATCAGAGGATTGATGCTAATTTTGAGTAGCTTGGGATACCAGACTCTTCGTGCCCAATCCAGAGCCACTAAGATGACTTGGGCCCAGTTGTTCTTGATCTTCTTGAGAACTCTGGGCAGAAGTGGTATGGGCGGAAATGCGTATAGGAGGCCTGAACTCTACTCCAGACCAAAAGCGTTGCTGAGTGATTGCCACCATGGAAACTCCAACACGCAATACTGCTGATATTGTGCGTTCTCTGCGAAGGTGAACAGATCTAACCAAGGCTCTCCCTACTGCTGAAAGAGTCCTTGCGCCACCTCTGGATGGAGATACCATCCGTGATCCGATAGGCATCGATGGCTGAGTTAGTCCGCCCTGTCGTTCAGAGAACCTGCCATGTGTTGAACCACCAGGGTTATACCCTGTGGTTCCAGCTATGTCCAAAGATGCAGAGTCTCTTGACAAAGGGTCCATGACCCCACACCGCCCTGCTTGTTGCAGTACCACATTGTGGTTGTGTTGTCTGTGAACACCTGCACTATCTTCCCTTTCACAACAGAAAGAAATGCTTTCAGTGCTAGCTGGTTCACCCAGAGCTCCAATAAGTTGATATAGAGCCTGGATTTTGCCAGAGGCCCCTGATCTCCGCTCCTCCCAGGTGGCCGCCCCATACCAGAAGTGACGCATCTGTCACTACTGTGAGATCTGGTTGGGGAAGGGAGAGGAGTCTGCCTTTGACCCAATTGCAGTTCACTAATTACCACTGCAGGTCTTTTCCAGTTCCCTCTGAGATCTGGACCGTGTTGGTAAGATTTCGCTGATGCTGTGCCCACTGAAACTTCAGGTCCCGTTGCAGAGCCCTCATATGCCATCTGGCATATTTAACAGGATGCAGGAAGCCATGAGTCCCAACAGCCTCAGAGTCTGTCTCACCAAAACCCAGGATAGAGGCCGAGACATCGTTATCATAACCTGAATATCCTGGACTCGCTGCTCGTGAGGATAGGCCAGAAACTGTACTGTGTCCAGAACAGCTCAGATGAAAGTGAGCTTCTGAGAGGGAGTCAGGTGTGACTTCGGCACCTTTACCGTGAACCCCAGGGAATGCAGGAGGTCTGCCGTAGTATGAAGGTGGGTGACGAGAGCCTGGGCCTTCAACAGCCAGTCGTCGAGGTAGGGGAAGACTGAAATCCCTAACCTTCACAGATGAACTGCCACCACCGCCATCACCTTGGTGAACACTCGAGGGGCACTGGTGAGACCGAAGGGGAGCACAGTAAACTGAAAGTGCTCGTGGCCCACCTTGAACCGCAAGTAACGCCTGTGGACAGGCAGGACGGGTATGTGAAAATATGCATCCTTCAAGTCCAACGCTACCATCCAGTCTCCTTGGTCTAAGGCAGGCAAGACCTGAGCAAGAGTGAGCATCTTGAATTTCTCCTTTTTGAGGAAGAGATTGACGTCCCTTAAATCCAAAATAGGGCAAAGAGCCTTTTTCTTCTTTGGGATCAGAAAGTAGCGGGAATAACAACCACTGGCTACTTCTGGCATCGGGACCCTTTCTATGGCTCCCTTGGCCAAGAGCTGTAACTTCTTTGCGGAGGAAGATCAAATGATCCTCCATCAGTCGTTCTTTTACCGGAGGGATAGAGGGACGGAAAGACTGGAAGGGGAGGGAATAGCCCTTCTGTATGATCTGCAAGACCCATATGTTCGATGTTATGGACTGCCAGTGAGGGAGATGAAATTGAATCCTCCCTCCAACTGGACAGACATTCTTGCATACTAGGTCTTGGGTGTTGCCGAAGAGGAAGGCTGGGTGGTGGCCGACCTCTGGCTAGATCCTCTGGGTCTGAAGGTACCATGACCTCGTCCTCGCACAGGATGCTGTGAAGCCGGAGGACGGTGGCTAACCTGTGGTTGGCATCGTACTGCGCCCCTCCCAAAGCCTCGAAAGGGTCGCTAGGCAGACTGCAGGCGAACAGGCACTGAAAGGCTCAAGGATCTGTCCGTAGCTCGAGAATCCTTTAAGCTCTCAAGTGCTGACTCTGCCTTCTCACCAAAAAGGCGTGAGCCATCAAAATGCATGTCCATCAAGTTCAACTGGACATCCCTCGAAAAGCCAGTGGTACGCAGCCAGGCGTGGTGTCGGAGGGCCACTGTCAAAGAAATCGCCTTGCCCAGCGAGTCGGTCGTATCCAAGCCAGACCTGAAGGTAAACTTGGCTGCATCTCTCCCATTCTTGACAGCTTGGGTGAGTGTGTCCCGTACGCCCTCCGGGACCTGGGGCAGCACTTGTGCCATCGTATCCCATAAAGTATGGGTAAAACAGCCCAAAAGGCAAGAGGTGTTAACCAACCTCAATGCCAGGCTGGAGGAAGAAAAAAAATCTTCTTTCAAAGTTGGTCCAGCCTCTTAGATTCCCTATCCAGGGCTGCGGAAGGGAAGGCACCACAGGAAGTGGAGGCTTGGACCACCAAGCACTCCAGGGTGTGGTGTTGGGTGAGGAAACTAGGGTCGTTTGGAACTGGTCGATGGCGGCGGCCGATTGCCCTATTCACAGGAGCCCCTGTGCTGGGTTTGGACCACATCCCCAGAAGGACATCAGTAAGGGCTTCATTGAAGGGTAACATCGGCTTTGATGTAGCAACCCCTGGCGGAACCACCTCTGTCAGGAGATAAGTCCTGACTGGCACCGTAGGCATGGCTAGGTCCATCACCTTAGCTGCCTTACGCACGACCATAGTATACGATGCCCCCTCCTCTGTAGCCTAAAAAGGAGGTGAGAGCATGCCAGCATCTGGAGAAGTATCCAGTCTACTGGCTTCCCCTAGCGCCTCATACCAGTCCTGCTCCAATCCATATGCTACAGGATCCTCAGACCCCTCCCACTCCTCACCTGTGCCCGGCTGTTCAAAATAAGCTTCAGGCACTGATCTGGGCCTAGTCTGCGCCGAAGTCTGAATCGGCGTCGTACGACGTTGTTCCTGCGCCAGATCATCAGGAATGAGGATGGGGCTACCACCACCAGGGGTGGAAGGAGCGTTGACGTCCGGCCCGGCACCGGAGGAGGCAGACTCTGAGAACCTGGTGCCGGTCTGTATCTATCATCGGATCCTGGGGTCCCCAACAGCGCCAAGGCCGAAGCCGCCGGCGTCGAATCCGATGGGGCCCCTGCTGAATACCCACCTGCGGGGGGCAGCCCGCTCAAACACAAGGCGCATAGCCTCGTAAAAATCCTTTATTTGAGTGGGGTCGCTCTGGCTCTGAACATAGACGTTCCTGAGACGCCTCGTCGGACAGCGGGCACGGCAAACCTGAAGTCCACTTGGACTTTGTGCCTCTTCCCAGAGAGTCCTGAGGTGGCGTCTATATAGACAACTGTGATGTCACAGACCGCTCCAATGATGCCGACGAAGCCACGCGGAGCTGGAGGACGAACGTGGATCCAAACGATGCCACCCGACGGCGCACGAAGGGTATTGCTCAGCAAAAAGATTCCCGGAATTGAAGCTGTTGCCAGGGAATTCAAAGGTAAGGAATATGCAGCTAGAAGTCTCTATCAGATAGACCAGAACAGTTGGCAAACAGATTTTCTCCTCTACAAACTTTGCTTTGAGGTCACTGAATACCAGTGTAGGACGTTGGCTCTGTATATACTATCTCAAAGTGAGAGATCGTGTGCACAGAGCCCAAAGGTTCCCCCTAGAGGTTGATAGTGGCAAAATTAGATAATTGTAATGCTCTGGTTTGTGGTAGTGTGGTCGAGCAGTAGGCTTACCAGAGGGTAATGTTAAGCATTTGTTGTACACACACAGGCAATAAATGGGGAACACACACTCAAAGACTTAACTCCAGGCCAATAGTTTTCATATAGAAAAATATATTTTCTAATTTATTTTAGAACCACGCGATTCAAGATTTGAAGTAAATACAAAAAATGCAAGGTACTCCACATAGGTAAGTAAAGAACTTTGAATTAGAACAGTAATATACACAGTATTAGTTAAAATGCTATTTTAAAAGTGGACACAGTGCAAAAATCAACAGTTCCTGGGGAGGTAAGTAGTGGTTAGTTTTTCAGGTACGTAAGACACTTGCAAGTTGAGTTTCCTGGGCATAGGCAGCCCACCTTTGGGGGTTCAAGGCAACCCCTAAGTCACCGCACCAGCAACACAATGCCAGTCAGGTGGGGAGGTCAAAGGATGGCCGAAAACACATAGGCGCCTATGGAGAACAGGGGTGCTCTGGTTCCAGTCTGCCAACAGGTAAGTACTTGTGTCTTTGGAGGGCAGACCAGGGGGGTTTTGTAGAGCACTGGGGGAGGCACAATTAGGCACACAAAACACACCCTCAGCGGCACAGGGGCGGCCAGGTGCAGTGTGATTAGCAGGCATCTGGTTTTCAATAGAAGTCAATGGAGGGACCCGGGGGTCACTAGTGGTGCAGGCAGGGCACAGGGGGGCATCTCGGGCCAGCCACCGACTGGACTAGGCAGAGGGTCGCCTGGTGGTCACTTCTGCACTGGAGTTCGGTTCCTTTTGGTCTTGGGGTCTGCGGCTGCAGTGCTTGGTCCAGGCATTGCGTTCTTTGTTCCAGGCAGTCGCGGTCAGGGGGAGCCTCTGGATCCTCTCTGCATGCGTCGCTGTGGGGTGCAGGGGGGTCGTCTCAGGTTACTCACGAGGTCGCAGTCGCCTGGGAGTCCTCTCTGCAGTGTTGGTTCTCTGGATCTAGAGCCGGGGGCTTCGGGTGCATAGTGTGAAGTATCACGCTTCCAGCGGGAAGAGTGAAATCTTTGAAAGTTGCTAAAAAGTTGCAAAGTTGTTGCTGTTTTTGAACAGTGTTGCTGTTCTCGGGAGTGTCTTGGTCCTTCGAGTTCAGGGCAGTCCTCTGAGGCTTCAGAGGTCGCTGGTTCCTGTCGGATGTGTTGCTGTGCAGGTTCTTTGAGTCTGGAGACAGGCCGGTAGGGCTGGGGCCAAAGCAGTTGTCGTCTCCGTCTTCTCTGCAGGGCTTTCAGGTCAGCAGTCTTTCTTTGTGTAGGTTGCAGGAATCTGATTTCCTGGGTTCTGGGTCACCCCTAAATACTAGATTTAGGGGTGTGTTTAGGTCAAGAGGGCAGTAGCCAATGGCTACTGTTCTAGAGGGTGGCTACACCTTCTTTGTGCCTCCTCCCTGAGGGGAGGTGGGTAACATCCCTAATCCTATTGGGGGGAATCCTCGAATCTAAAGATGGAGGATTTCTAAAGTCAGGGGTCACCTCAGCTCAGGACACTTTAGGGGCTGTCCTGACTGGTGGATGACTTCTCCTGGTTTTTCTCATTATCTCCTCCAGCCTTGCCACCAAAAGTGGGGGCAGTGGCCGGAGGGGTGGGCATCTCCACTAGCTGGGATGCCCTGGGGTGCAGTAACAGGCATGAGCCTTTGAGGTTCGCCGCCAGGTGTAACAGTTCCTGCAGGGGAGGTGAGAAGCACCTCCACCCAGTACAGGCTTTGTTCCTGACCACAGAGTGACAAACGCACTCTCCCCATTTGGCCAGAAACTCGTCTGGTTGTGGCAGGCTGGCAGACACTGGTCAGCCTAGCACTAGGAGTCAGACAGGTATTCAGGAGGCATCTGTAAGATGCCATCTGGGTGCATTTTCCAATAAATTGCACACTGGCATCAGTGTGCATTTATTGTGCTGAGAAGTTTGAAACCAAACTTCCCAGATTTCAGTGTAGCCATTATGGAACTGTGGAGTTTGTGTTTGACAAACTCCCAGCCCATATACTCTTTATGGCTACCCTGACCTACAATGTCTAAGGTTTTGCTTAGACACTGTAGGGGCATAGTGCTCATGTACATATGCAGTCACCTGTGGTATAGTGCACCCTGCCTTAGGGATGTAAGGCCTGCTAGACAGGTGACTTACCTATGCCACAGGCCGTGTGAGGTGGGAATGGCACTCTGAGGGGAGTGTCATGTTGACTTAGTCATTTTCTCCCCACCAGCACACACAAGCTGTGAGGCAGTGTGCATGTGCTGACTGAGGAGTCCCCAGGGTGGCCTAAGACATGCTGCAGCCCTTAGAGACCTTCCCTGGCATCAGGGCCCTTGGTAGTAGGGGTACCAGTTACAAGGGACTTACCTGAGTGCCAGGGTTGTGCCAATTGTGGAGACAAAGGTACAGTTTAGGGAAAGAACACTGGGTGCTGGGCCTGGTCAGCAGGGTCCCAGCACACTTTCAATCATAACTGGCATCAACAAAAGGCAAAAAGTCAGGGGGGGGGGGGGGGTAACCATGCCAAGGAGGCATTTCCTTACACCAGTTGTCTTTTCATCTGCTGATCCCATGCACTTTGGGAGGGTTAGCACAGGTTTTACCAGCTGTTCGTTAAGACCTTTAGACATCCCTTTCTCAGGCTATTCATGTTGGTCTCCTTGCAGCAAAATATTAATTTGTTCAGGCATGGACACAATTGACTGCTTGGGTCAAGCAACGGATACTAGTGTGGCACTTCAGCATCACGTCTGGATGTCATATTCTGGCTTCTCTGAGGATGCCCAAGCATCCCTGCTGGACATGCCTTTTGACATCTCTTGCCTATTTAGTGAAAAGCAGATTAAAGAAAGTAGGGCCACAGCACATTCCTTGGGTTGTTCTGCTCCAACCAGACAATCCACCAGCAATTTTGCACTCTGCATGGATATGGTCTGTTTTTTACTTTTGCTTATGCTAGATCTCTACATCAGCCTTATAGTCCTTTTGTGGTTGAGGCCACTGTTCGTAGAAATGATGACCTGGAAAGCAGGCACAACACAGCGCAGCCCCCCCCCCCCCCCCCCCCCCACAAAATCTTCAAACATCTGCCGACGCAAAAAACATTGTAGTGTGTCCTTACTGGCACACAGCCTCCCCGAGGCAGGATCCAACATTTCACATAAGGATAGCAGGCCATCTCATCTTAAAAGTGGGTCCTCCAAATTGTCCGTTAGGTATTTAATGTCTCATTTCTTTTTACACTGTAGGAAAGTTCCCTCTTTTTGGCATGGTTACCCCTACCTTTTGCCTCCTGTCAGTGTGTTTTGACTGTGTTCACTGGGATCCTGCTAACCAGGACCCCAGGAACTGGGCTCTTTCCCTCTAAATTTGGTTGCTTAGGACTTGGCACACCCCACAATTGGCATACTGGTGCCCCCATATAAGTCCTAAGTATATGGTACTTAAATACCCAGGGTATTGGGGCATCAGGGGTTCCCCATGGGCTGCAGCATGTATTGTGCCACCCGTGGGAGCCCATGCAAAATGTGGCTGCAGGCCTGCCATTGCAGCTTGCGTGAAAAGGTGCACACATTTCACCACAGGTCACTATAACTCACCTCTATGGCAGGGCCTCCTAGTCCAGGGGCAGGGTGCAGGTACCTGTGTGTGAGTGCACCCCTGCATGAGCAGAGGTGCCCCTATGAACTCCAGTTCCATTTCCCTGGACTTCGTAAGTGCGGGGAAGCAATTTTACCTGTGTACTGGACACACTTCTGTCCAGCTAGATAATGGTAACTCCAAACCTGGGAATGTTTGGAATTAAACATGTCGGAATCATACCCCAATGCTGTTGTCAGTATTGGTTGATTGATTGATTCCACGCACTCTGGGGGCTTTTTAGATGATCCCCACCATTGCTCTTTCCAGTCTTCTGGGGTTTTCCAGGCAGCCCACGCTGCTGCCACACCTCAGATAGGTTTCTGCCCTCCTGCTGCTTGACCAGCTCGAGCAGAGGAAGGCAGAACAAAGGATTTCCTTTGGGAGAGGGAGGTAACACCCTCCCCCCCCCCCTTTGGAAATAGGTGTCACATGGATTGGGTGGGGTAGCCTCCCCAAGCCACTGGCATGCTTTGAAGGGCACATTTGGTGCTCTCCTTTCATAAACCAGTTTGCACCAGTCCAGGGACCCTCAGTCCCTGCCCTGGCACCAAACTGGACAATGGAAAGGGGAGTGACCACTCCCCTGTCCATCACCACCCCAGGGGTGGTGCCCCTAGCTCCTCCGGATGGCCACTTGAGTCTGCCATCTTGAAACCAAAGTAGGCAGAGGCCCCTGGAAGCATCTGAGTGGCCAGGTCAGGCAGGTGACGTCACAGCCTCCCTCCTGATAGGTGGTGACCAATCCCCCTTCCTGGGCTATTTAAGGTCTCCCTCACAGGTGGGTCTTCAGATTTGGCGTGCAAGATTCCAGCAGGACTCCTCCGCATCATTTACTTCATCTTCTGGCCACTGGGACTGCAACTGAACTCTCCAGGACAGTACCACTGTGAACTGCAACTCTTGCAGCTAACCAAGGCTTGTTTGTTCCTCCTCCAAGGGATCTTCAGGCTCCATGTAGCCCCGGGCCGCAGGACTCTTCCCTGCAAAGCACAGTCTCCTGCCTGCTGCTCCAGCGACTCCTCTTCAGGTGTACTAAGTGGGCCTCACTGTGACTCCTGTGCCTGCGGGTCACCTGTGGGGGCTGCCTCCTTTTCTTACGACTCTCCCAGCTGCTGAGGGTCACATTGGACTCCCTCTCCTTGGATCGAGTCCCCTGGGCCTTGCTGGTCCTTTTCAGCCTTGCAAAACCTGCTCTGACTCTTGCATTTGCCAAGGCTTGTTGGTGATTCTCCAGCACCACTGACTGACTGCATCACAACCGCTGACTTGGAACATCACTTTTGGAACGCCTCTTCTGCTCCTGCACTGCTGACTTTCTTCATCAACCATCGACCTGGTCCTGCATCCACAGAAGGGTGGGTAGTGGCTCCTGCCACAGCCAGACACTCTAACTGGACTTTGTCCCCTTCTCTTGCAGGTCCTTTTCTGTCAGAATGCACCATTGGTTTCTTGCACAGTGCTTTTCCAAATCTCACCTGTGGGTTTGGGGGGAAAAAAACAGGTACTTACCTTTTAGGGTTCCTAGTTCCTCCAGCACCCGTCTAACGACTCCTTTTCCTTGGGTGGGTGGCTGCCTTTCACATTCCACTTAAGTGGTTTGGTCTCCCACTAGAGCCTTCACTATTTCCTATTGCTTTACTATTTGCTATTGCTTTCTATGCTAATCACCGACTTCTAATGTGTACATACTCACCTACTAGTGGAGTATTGCCTAAGCAGTATTTGAGTATTTGTGTTACTATAATACCTTTACTTTTGTAACGCTGTGTGGCTCTTTCATGTGTGTACTGTGTGACTGTAGTGGTACTGCATAAGCTTTGCATGTCTCCTAGGTAAGTCTTGGCTGCTCATCCACAGCTACCTCTAGAGAGCCATCGCTTCCTAAACACTGCCTACACTACACTAAAAGGGGAGACCTGGTGTAAGGTGATAACACCATAGATGCTCACCACACACCAGGCCAGCTTCCTACATACACTACTACACCTTCCACTAAGTAGTTCATTTGACTGAGGACCATCTGTCTGTCTTGGCGCAGGAAGTGCAGGCCCTTTTCGCCATAAAGAGGGTGCCAGCCTCAGAAGTAGGAACTGGGTGTTACTCCAACTACTTCCTTGTGCCGAAAGACGGATGCTTTTATCCTATTTTGGATCTTCACAACACCAGTGGTTCCAGTCATCTCCTACTGCGACAATTGGTTGCTGATGGGCTCGCCCTAGGCAGTTAACCGCCACAATTGCTGCTTCTGTCCAGCTTGAAAATCTTTGCTAATAGGTATTCTTACTTTGGGGTGGAGAACAAAGCTAGTAATTCTACACATTTGTGCACGTCCAGAATAGAGCCTGTTGTAGCTGGTCCGAAGACCTTTTGTGACCTCAGGCAAAATGTTGACTGCCATCTTCACATCATACGTGAATAGCATCCCAAGGCAGCTGGACTTAACAGACCTACCGGAAAGGTTGGCCAAG
The DNA here is from genome assembly GCF_031143425.1 of Pleurodeles waltl. Taxonomy (NCBI): domain Eukaryota; kingdom Metazoa; phylum Chordata; class Amphibia; order Caudata; family Salamandridae; genus Pleurodeles; species Pleurodeles waltl. Next base: position 57,287,866 of record NC_090451.1, on the reverse strand, counting down.
GATATGCATTTGGCAAATGCAGGGTGGTCAGAAACGTGTTTGGGTTGAACAGTCTGCTCATGGAGGTTTGAATTACAATGCTCTGTCACTGGATGCTGCAGGACAAAATGAGTTCCCTGCTTTGCCTCCTGCTTATTTGCATGTTGACTGGTGGACAAGATAAGTGGCTTTTGCCCAGGTTCCCAGCAACGTATCCATTATGGCCTCATAAAGGGCAGGAGAGGTTCCTGTGAGGTCTTTTCTGGCTATAGGACCTCAGTTAGGATATATTGGCGTCATGGTTGCTGTGATGACATCGCAGTCATAAAGGCATCAACCCGGGACGCTGTAAGTTTCTTTTCACAACTTTCCACACCAGAAGCATGGAGCCATGAAGAGCACAGACAAGTGCGCCAGAACTAGGGCCATGAGAGGGAGTCCATGTCCTTAGAAATCAGTTCACAGAGCAGGGAGGGTAGGTGGGTCGGTAAGTAATCTGCAACTAGAGTATGTCTCTACCAGATAAATTGTTATCTAAGGTAAGTAACTTGTTCATCTGATAGAGACTTCGAGTTGCAGATTCCTCACCTTAGAATAGATACCAAAGCAATACCATCCCTGAGGGTCTGCGAACCAAGATTATGCTAAGAAGTCTTGCAGGACCAAACGGCTAAAGTATCTGTCTTACCGGACCAGACTGTCCAGGCAGCAGTGTTTAGTGAATGTGTGCAGGGACGGCCAGGCTGCTGCCTGGCACAAGTCCATGACTGAAATTCCATGTGCTAACGCAGAGGTTGCAGCAGTTGCTCTGGAAGAGTAAACATGTAAACTGTCAGGGTTGGTTCTTCGCCAAAATGTAGCATGTTTTGAAGCAGAGAACAACCCCTCTAGAGATGGCCCTTTCATGCACCACCGACCCTTCTTTGAACCCACATAACCAAAGAGTTAATCGTCCACCCGGAAGTCTTTGGTACAATTGAGATAGAACCCCAATGCTCTTTTTGGAGCCAGACTGTGGAGTCTGTGGGGGTGCAGAAAAAAGGAGGCAAGATGATGGATTGGCCTACATGAAAGGGTATGACCACTTTGGGGAGGAAAGAGGCCCTGGTGTGAAGCACCACTTTGTCAGTATGGACAGAGATAAAGGGTGGCTTCTAAGAAAGAGCTTTCAAACTCACTAGGAGGAGAGGTGAAAAGGCTGTCTTCAAAGTAAGAAGCCGAAGAGGGCAATTATGAAGGGGCTCAAAGGGAGCACACGAGGTGAGTACCAAGTTTAAATCCCACTGGGGCATTATGAACGGGGTAGGTGGAAACATGTGAGTAAGACCCTTGAGGAATCACTCAACAATGGGAGATTTAAACAAGGGGTGTTGATCTGGTAGTCTGAGGAAAGCAGATGGCAGACAGATAACCTTTAAGGGTGCCCAAAGCAGAGCTCTGCTGGGGTGCCCAAAGCAGAGCCCCGCTGGGCAAGAGTGTGCAAACAAAAGAACCTCAGACAGAGGTGCAGAAAGGGGATCAACAAAATTGTTGGTATACCAAGCCACAAATTTGCTCCAACAACAGGCATATACCGTTTTGGTGGAGGGACGCCTGGCTGCCAAGTTAACATTACAGACTTTGGGCAGAAGGTCAACGCTGTCCTTGCTGCCACTCAATCTCTATGCAAGAAGGCGCAGACTGGACAGGTTTGGGTGGAGAACCGCCCCCCTGCTGCTGCGACTGACGATCCTCCCGAAGAGGCAGTGTGAGCGGAGGATGGATGGACATGTTTGGAAGCCAGGATACAATACTCTTCGTGCCAAGTCTAGAGCCACAAGAATGACTTGGGCCCAGTTCTTGATCTTCTTGAGAACTCTGGTCAGAAGTGTTATTGGCAGAAAGGCGTATACGAGGCCCGAGTTTCGCTCAAGACGAAAAGCATTGCCAAGCAAGTGCCACCTTGGAAACTCCAGCGTACAAAACAGCTGACATTGCACGTTCTCTGCAGAGGCGAACAAATCTAACCAAGGCTCTCCCCATTGCTGAAAGAGACCTGGGCCACCTCTGGATGGAGATTCCACTCATGATCGACCATGCATTGATGGTGAGTTTGTCCTCTTTGACATTCAGAGAGGCCACCAAATGTTGAACCACCAGGGATATGCCCAGATGTCCCAGCCATGTCCAGGCGTAGAGCCTCCTGATAAAGGGTCCACAACTACACTCCACCCTGCTTGTTGCAATACCACATGACGGTGGTGTTGTCTGTCAACACCTGCATCACTGTCCCTTTCAAAGAGGAAAGGAATTGTAAGGAAATGCCTTCTTGGCATGGTTACCCCCTAACTTTTTGCCTTTGCTGATGCTAAGTTATGATTTAAAAGTGTGCTGGGACCCTGCTAACCAGGCCCCAGCACCAGTGTTCTTTCCCTAAACTGTACCTTTGTCTCCACAATTGGCACAACCCTGGCACTCAGGTAAGTCCCTTGTAAATGATGCCAGGGAAGGTCTCTAAGGGCTGCAGCATGTCTTATGCCACCCTGGTGACCCCTCACTCAGCACATGCACACTGCCTCACAGCTTGTGTGTGCTGGTGGGGAGAAAATTACTAAATCAACATGGTACTCCCCTCAGAGTGCCATGCCAACCTCACACTGCCTGTGGCATAGGTAAGCCACCCCTCTAGCAGGCCTTACAGCCCTAAGGCAGGGTGCACTATACCACAGGTGAGGGCATATGAGAGCACTATGCCCCTACAGTGTCTAAGCAAAACCTTAGACATTGTACGTGCAAGGTAGCCATAAGAGTATATGGTCTGGGAGTTTGTCAAACACGAACTCCACAGTTCCATAATGGCTACACTGAAAACTGGGAAGTTTGGTATCAAACTTCTCAGCACAATAAATGCACACTGATGCCAGTGTGCAATTTATTGCAACATACACCCAGAGGGCATCTTAGAGATGCCCCCTAAATACCTACCCGACTTCTAGTGTAGGCTGACCAGTTTCTGCCAGACTGCCACACACCAGACATGTTGCTGGCCACATGGGGAGAGTGCCTTTGTCACTCTGTGGCCAGGAACAAAGCCTGTACTGGGTGGAGGTGCTTCTCACCTCCCCCTGCAGGAACTGTAACACCTGGCGGTGAGCCTCAAAGGCTCACCCCTTTTGTTACAGCGCCCCAGGGAATCCCAGGTAGTGGAGATGCCTGCCCCTCCGGCCACTGCCCCCACATTTGGCAGCAAGGCTGGAGGAGATAATGAGAAAAACAAGGAGTCATCCACCAGTCAGGACAGCCCCTAAGGTGTCCTGAGCTGAGGTGACCCCCTGCCTTGAGAAATCCTTCATCTTAAGTTTGAAGGATTCCCCCAATAGGATTAGGGATGTGCCCCCCTCCCCACAGGGAGGAGGCACAAAGAGGGTGTAGCCACCCTCAAGGACAGTAGCCATTGGCTACTGCCCTCCCAGACCTAAACACACCCCTAAATTCAGTATTTAGGGGCTCCCCAGATCCCAGGAAATCAGATTCCTGCAACCTGAAGAAACAAGGAGGACTGCTGACCTACAAGCCTGCAGAGAAGGAGGAAGACGACAACTGCTTTGGCCCCAGCCCTACCAGCCTGTCTCCAACTTTGAAAACCTGCTTCAGCGACGCATCCGACAGGGGCCAGCGACCTCTGAAGCCTCTGAGGACTGCCCTGGACTAAAGGATCAAGAAACTCCTGTGAACAACGGCCCTGTTCAAAACCAGCTACTTCTTTGCAACAAAGAAGCAACTTTCAAAGACTGCACGTTTCCCGCTGGAAGCGTGAGACTTCACACTCTGCACCCGATGCCCCCGGCTCGAGATCCAGAGAACAAACAGCTCAGGGAGGACTCCCCAGCGACTGCAAGCCCGTGAGTAACCAGTGACGACCCCCCTGAGCCCTGACAGCGACGCCTGCAGAGAGAATCCAGAGGCTCCCCCTGACCGCGACTGCCTGTAACAAGGGACCCGACGCCTGGAACCAACACTGCACCAGTAGCCCTCAGGACCTGAAGGAACCGAACTTCAGCGCCAGAGTGACCCCCAGGCGACCCTCTGCCTAGCCCAGGTGGTGGCTGTCCCGAGAAGCCCCACTGTGCCTGCTTGCACCGCTAGAGTGACCCCCGGGTCCCTCCATTGTTTCCTACCTGAAACCAGACACCTGCTTTGCACACTGCACCCAGCCGCCCCTGTGCCGCTGGGGGGGTGTTGTGTGCCTACTTGTGTCTCCCACCCCCACAGTGCTCTACAAACCCCCCCCCCCCCCCGGTCTGCCCCCGAGGACCCAAGTACTTACCTGCTGGCAGACTGGAACCAGAGCACTCCTATTCTCCATAGGCGCCTATGTGTTTTGGGCAACCTCTTTGACCTCTGCACCTGACCGGCCCTGAGCTGCTGGTGTGGTAACTTTGGGGTTGCCTTGAACCACCAACGGTGGGCTGCCTATGCCCCAGGACTGAGACTTGTTTAAGTGTTTTACTTACCTCCTAATCTAACCTTTACTTACCTCCCTCAGGAACTGTTGATTTTTGCACTGTGTCCACTTTGAAAATAGCTTATTGCCATTTTTACAAAGACTATACATGATATTGTTTTCATTCAAAGTTCCTAAAGTATCTAAGTGAAGTACCTTACATTTAAAGTGTTTAATGTAAATCTTGAACCTGTGGTTCTTAAAATAAACTAAGAAAAAATAATTTTCAATATAAAAACCTATTGGCCTGGAGTAAGTCTGAGTGTGTGTTCCTCATTTATTGCCTGAGTGTGTATAACAAATGCTTAACACTACCCTCTGATAAGCCTACTGCTCGACCACACTACCACAAAATAGAGCATTAGAATTATCTAATTTTGCCACTATCTTACCTCTAAGGGGAACCCTTGGACTCTGTGCACACTATTCCTTACTTTGAAATAGTATATACAGAGCCAACTTCCTACAGGAATGCTTTCAATACAAGCCTGATCGCCCAGAGCTCCAGACTGATGTGGAGTCTAGACTCCACTGGAGACCAGACGGCTCTGATCTCTGCTTCCCCAATGTGGCCACCCCATTCCAGGAGTGACGCATCTGTCACTACTGTCCGTGCTGGTTGGGGGAAGGGAGAGGAATCTACTTTTGACCCAATTGCAGTTCAAAAGCCACCGCTGCAGATCTTGTGTAGTTCCCTCCGAGATCTGGACCTGGTCGGCGAGATTCCCTTGATTCTGCACCCACTTGAACCTCCGGTCCCACTGTAGAGCTCACATATGCCATGTGGCATGTGTGACCAGCAGGATGTGTGAGGCCCAGCAACTTCAGTCATTTTCACCAAAACCCGGGACAGAGGCTGAAACATAGCTAACATAGCCCGAATATCCTGGACTCGCCGCTCATGGTAGGTCCGAAACTGCAGTGTATTCAGAACAGCTGCAATGAATGGGAGCATCTGAGAGGGAGTCAGGGTTGACTTTGGCACGTTTATATTGAACCCCAGCAAATGCAGGTGGTTTTCCGTAGTCTGGAGGTGGGAGACAACAGAGGAAGGAGTCTGCCTTCAACAGCCAGTCGTCGAGGTAAGGGATGATGGAAACCTCTAACCGGTGCAGATCAGCTGTGACCACCACTTTTATGAACACCCAAGGGGCACTGGTAAGGCCGCAGGGAAGCATGGTGAACTGAAAGTGCTCGAGACCTACCACAAACTGCAAGTAACGTCTGTGGGCAGGCAGGACTGGAATGTGAAAGTAGGCATCCTGTACGTCCAACATTACCACCCAGTCTCCAGGGCAGATCGGACCCGAGTCAGAGTGAGCATTTTTAACTTCTTTTTGAGGAAGAGATTGAGGGACCAGAGGATTAGGATAGGGCAGAGGCCCTTGTACTGATTGGGCACCAGAAGCATTGGCAATAGCCACCATGACCTACTTCTGCCACAGGGACCCTTCTCTGTGTCTTCCTTGGCCAAGAGAGCTGTACTTCCTCATGGAGAAGTGCCAAGTGATCCTCAGTCATACGGGCGCAGGATGGTGACCTGGACGGAGGGGTAGTCCCATAGGGAAGGGAGTAGCCCCTTCGGATGATTTACAAAACCCACCTGCTCGTCATGTTGGATTCCCAGTGGGGCAGATGATGGCAAATCCTGCCTCCAACTGTCCAGTGATAGAGTGATGGTCTAGGAAGGTTAGGAGGCTGCAGCCGTGGGAGGCTGCAGCCGTGGGGGTGGTATATTGGGCAGACCACTGGCTCCCTGATCCACAGACACATTGGACCCCATGTCCCCGACCACACATTGGAGGGCAGGGGGGGAAATGGACAAGGCTGGGCTCCCCTTCCACAACCACGAAAGGGCTAAAAAGCAGACCGGGAGGTGTGGGGGAGGGGGTGTTTGTCAGTTACCTACTGAGTTGGTCGCGTCCAGTCCACAACAAATTGTGAACTTGGCTGCACCTCCCCCATCATCAACAGTTTGGGAGAGAATGACCCAGGCCTCCTCCAAGACCTGTGGCACTACCTCCATGACCGTATCCCATAAAGTATGGGTATAGCGGCCCAAAAGCCATGTGATGTTCACAGACAGCAATGGTATCTGGAGGAAGAGAATAACTTCTTCCCTAGTTGGTCCAGTCTTTTTGATTTCCTATCCGTGGGTGCGGATGGGAATGCACCAACAGAGGAAGAGGCCTGGATGACCAAATTCTCAGGCGTGGGATGTTGGGATCAGGAAGTTACTATCACTAGGCGCAGGCCTATGGCAGCGGACTATTGTCCTGTTAACATGTGCCCCCATGCAGGGTTTAGACCACGTCCCAAGCAGGACATCAGTGAGGGCTTCATTAAAGGGCAAAAGGGGTTCAGACGCGGAAGACCCTGCCTGAAGCACCTACTTCAGGAGGTTAATCCTGACAGCCACAAAGGCAGCTCAAGGCTCAGGACCTCAGACGATCGTCTCACCACCAATGAATATGAGGCTCCCTTCTCCGTAGCCACGGAAAGGGGAGATGGCATGCCAGCATCAAAGGAGAGGACAAGACCACTGGCTTCGCCCAATTTCTGAGCCAAGTCCATTTCAGGAATATTTAGCTGGAATTCTAAAGGGTCCAGCGACCCCTCACTCTCACCGTACCCTTACTCATAGGCATAAAGGTCAGGGTCCGATCAGGGGAACATTGTCCCCGAAGACCGAATTGGCGTCAAGCAATGTCATTTCAGCTCTGGATCGGAGTTGAGAATAAGTATGGGATCGACATCGAGCAAGGGCCCGACCAGCGTCTGAAGTGTCAACATCTTTACAAGCACTGGGGAAGATTGCAAGGGCACAACCGGTGCCGGTATGGATCCAGTAACAGATCCTGGGATGCCCTCCGGATCAGAGGCCAAAGCCGCTGGCACGGAACCCAAGAGGGCTCCCTCCGACCTTACTGGGACCAAAGGCATCACAGGAAGGTTGGTCTGCCCCAAAATGAGGCGTATAACCTCGTAAAACTCTCTCCACTGGGCAGGGCCGGCTCCTGGAAACTCAGGGAGGGGTACAGCTGACCCACAAGCAGGCTCTGAGGATGGAGGCGAAGAGTGTCACTCATATTGCGTCTCATCGTCCGAGTGACGGGACGAATTCCAGCAACGTTTGTTCTTCTTCGACTTCTTGGGAGCCAACTGTCCCAGCGATTTGGAGTGGGACGAGTGGTGATGGGTCAGTGAGCGGTCTCGTGACCTTCCTCTCGAACGAGACCAGAAGCGACACAGAGCCGAGCGCTATGCCGCCATAAGCTTTAGGGACCGCTCCCTCAAAGCATTAGGGTTCATGGCCCAGCACAGCTTTGGGTCATGGTTGTAGGAAGCGTTCTCTGTATGAACTATACCAAAGAGGTATAGTGTGCACAGAGTCCTGGGGTTACCCAGAGGCTAAAGTAGATAATGTAGGAAAGTGCCCCTTTGGCATGGTTACACGCCCACCCTCCCCAATACACACACACACTTCTTGCCTGATGTTGATGCTAACTTGACTGAGTGTGTGCTGGGATCCTGCTAACCATGCCCCAGCACCAGTGTTCTTTCCCTAAACTGTACCATTGTTTCCACAATTGGCACATCCCTGGCACACAGCTAAGCCCCTTGTAAAAGGTACCAAGGATCTCTGAGGGCTGCAGCATGCATTATGCCACCCTAAGGGACTCCTCACCAAACATGCACACTGCCATTGCAGTTTGTGTGTGCTGGTGGGGAGAAAAAGGCAAAGTCGACATGGCATCCCTCTTGGGTGCCATGCCGACCACTGCCTGTGGCATAGGTAAGTCACACCTCTAGAAGGACTTCCAGCCCTAAGGCAGGGTGCACTGTATCACTGGTGAGAGCATTGCTGCACAAGCAATATGCCTATACAGTGTCTAAGTCCATTCTTAAACACTGCAAGTACAGTGAGGCCATACTAAGTAAATGGGCTGAAGTTTGTCATTACGAACTCCACAGCTCCATGAAGGCCTCACTGAAGATTGGGAAGTTTGGTATCAAACTTCTCAGCACAATAAACCCACACTGATGCCAGTGTTGGATTAAATGTAAAATGCACAGAGGGCATCTTAGAGATGCCCCCTGTATTTCACCCAATCCTTTAGTGTAAAGCTGACCAGTCTGTGGCAGCATGCCACCAACAGACAAGTTTCTGACCCCATAGGGTGAAAGCCTTTGCGCTCTGGGGTCGGGAAGAAAGCCTGCTCTGGGTGGAGGTGCTTCACATCTCCCCCTTGCAGGAACTGCAACACTTGGCAGTGAGCCTCAAAGGCTGAGGGATCCTGTTGCAGTGCCCCAGGGCACCCCAGCTAGTTCAGATGCCTGCCCCACCCCTACCCCAGACACACAAGTGTTGAAAATAATAAAGGATTCATTATTACAGCACTAATTACTACACTAGGCGTGGTGTGTGGTGGGTACCTGAGGTACTTACACCTTATACCAGGTATCCCCTATTAGTGTAGTGTGGGCAGTGTCTAGAAGCCAGGCTCGCTAGAGGTAGCTGTGGATGAGCAGCCATGTCTTATCTAGGAGACATGCAAAGCTCATGCAATACCACTGTAGTCACACAGCACTTCCACACATGAAAGAAAACGCTCAGTGTTACAAAAATAAAGGTACTTTAGTGACACAATTACCAAGAAGTACCAGAGAGACACACTAGTAATCAGCAATAGGCAGGAAATGGCAGGTAGGTGATGTCAGAGCCCCCTCCTGATAGGTGGTCACCTGGCTAGGTGACCAATGCATCTTTCACGGCTATTTAGGGTCTCTCTTGGGTGGATTCTCAGATTCTGCTTGCACAATTCCAGCAGGACTCTTCTGCAACCTCTACTTTGACTTCTAGCAACTGGAACCGCAACTGGACCCTCCAGGAACCGACAATCTGCATCCATGACAAAGACTCTGCTTGCAACATTGTTTCCACGGCTCCTTACAGCTTCTGCAACATTTCCCTGGCTGCGCATCCTCTGAGGGCAGCAAGTCTTCAGTCTGCACAAGAAGGAAGGAAGAAAGGAAGGAAGGAATCTCCCTAGGGGGGAGGGAGTCCATCCCTCCCCCCCCATCCGCAGGCACCAACTGCAACGACTAGCGGCTGCGTGGGATCTCCTCATCCTGAGCTGTGTGGATCTTGCATCACAGGTGGTGGTCTGGAGTAGTCCTCTTGGTCCTCTCTGCCAGCTGTCAAACTTTGGTGGAGGTTGCCCCTGCCTTCCCACAAAGGACACTACCTCCGTGCACCACATCTCATGCAGCAACCAAGGCTTGTTTGTATCTCCTCCAAGGGATCTACAGGCTCCGTGTAGCCCCAGCGCCAAGCACTCCTTCCTGCGACACACAGCCATCTGCATGCTTCTCTTTCAGCGAGGGACCCTTCCCCAGTTGTGCTGCATGGGCTTCTCTGTGATTCCTGGTTCCTCATCCAGTGGGTCTCCTGTGGGGCCTGCCTCTTCTTTTGTGGACTCTGCCTTGCTGAGGGTCCCCTCCCACCCCCCTTAGACACACTCCCTGGGTTGAGTCCTCCTGGACCTTGCTGGTCCCTGGCAGCTCCACTTTTTACTTCACCGCAACTTTTGCCTTTGTCAAGGCTTGTTGGTGGCTTTTCCACACTACTGATCGATTGCCATCATCCATCCAGCGTGGGACATCGACTGCATCCTCCAGGAACTCTTCACCTGCTCCAGGGCTGCATTCCTGACTGTCTTCGTCTCACCGTCGACAAACTCCTGCACAGTTGGGTGGGTAGTAGCTCCTACTCCTCCTGGACTCTCCTGTGACTTCTGGACTTGGTCCCCTTCTTCCACAGGTCTTCCTCTTGAGGAAGACACCACTGATTTCTTGCAGGCTTGTCTGGGTGTTGATTTTTCATCTTTTCCTTCTTTTTGGGTGGTTTGGGGAAAATCTCGTAATTTACTCCTTTCCTCCTGGTCGCTAGGGGGCACTGTGGTACTTACCACTTCAAGTTTCCTAGTACCCCCAGCTCCCCTTTACACATTCCACTTACTTAGGTGGGGGTCCTGTGTTCGCATTTAATTTTTTTAGTATATGGTTTGGGCACCCCCTAGGGTCACTATTGTCCAATTGCATTTGCACTGTTTTCTATCACTTTCTATGCCTCTTGCTGATAGTGTATTTAATGTGTTACCTCCTATTGGAGGGTTGCCTCTAGTACGTTTTGGTATTGTGTCACTAAAATAAAGTACCTTTATTTTTGTACAACTGAGTGTTTTCTTTCATGTGTGTAAGTGCTGTGTGACTACAGTGGTATTACATGAGCTTTGCATGTCTCCTAGATAAGCCTTGGCTGCTCATCCACAGCTACCACTAGAGAGCCTGGCTTCAAGACACTGCCTGCACTACACTAATAGGGGATAGCTGGTATAAGGTGTAAGAACCTCAGGTACCCACCAGGCCAACTTCCTACAGTAAGTAACCAAAGCAAGTTAGAAGGGAGTCAGCATAATCACTGGGGTCCTGGTTAGCAGGATCCCAGTGAACACCAGTCAAACACACTGACAACAGGCAGAAAATGGGGGTAACCTTTCCAAGAAAGAGGGTACTTTCCTACAACTAGCACTGGTGTATCTCCCTTTGGAGATATGTACACACAATATATACACCAAATAAGAAGCAGAAATAGCATAAAATGTACAGTGCCCTATGGGGTGGTGGTGGTTTATTTTTTAGGGAGGAGGAGGGAGGTAGACAAACCATATACTAAACGGAAGGCAAAACAGTGAACCCCAACCAAGATAGGTGTGGTAGTTAGGTAGGGGCTGGGTAATAACAAAAAACACCAGAGTTAAGTACAGCAAGTGTCCCCTGCGACCAGGTGCAGAGTGGTTACCTACCCGGTCGTCCCATAGATTAAAACAGGGAAGTCGTGTTTGGAATTTGTGAGTTTCAGGATCCTTCCCAGTGGCTCCTGAAGAAACCCAATAACAGGAGTAAGGTTGGAGAGTGTCCCTACCCAAGGATACCCAGAAGACAGGAGACCCGAATGCATAGGGGGTGAAAGGACATCAGAAACCCTTGCTAAAGTCAATAGAGGCCTCAGTTGTCCAGCTGCTGTCACGACCCATGGACCAGGCCGGTGGAACTCAAGAATGGAGAAGACCTGAAAAGGAAGGGGACACAGTCCAGCACCCTCAGAGGTGCCCAGGAGTTGCAGGTGGCAATGCAACCCTCTTAGAGGTGAGGTTCTTGCAGGTTGGTGGAGGAAGAAGTCCAGCTGCGGGGCCCAGGAGCTGCAGAAGATCCTATGAGCTGTCCCACATCAGTCGAATTGCAAAAGGGTCAGTGACCAGCAAGGCCACCAATAAGCACTGGCAAATGCATGCAGGAGCTGAAGATAGATTTGGAAGTTTTTGGGGAGCAGCAACATCCAGGAGACTCTACACTTGCAGAGGAGGCAGGACTGGCCCTCAGCACACAGAGAGGCCAGCAGAAGTCAGAGCCCCAACGAGTAACCCACAGGCGATGGACACAGGGAGTCTCAAGGAAGCTTCAGCAGCACAACAAAACAGAAGCTGCAAAACAGACACTGATCTTAAAGCTGCTGAAGGCTGGGGCTTCTTGGTGCCTGAAGATCTCCCAGAGGAAGAGCAAACAAGCCTTGGCAGGAGCAGCAGTCACGGTGCACAGGATTTTCACTTAAGTGGCAGGGGTCCACCATCTCCCAAGTTGGTCAGAAGAGAGTTCCATGTAGAGTCTTGCTCGAGGAATCTGAGGGACAACCCCCCCCCCCCCCCCCAATCCAGGGGAGCCCTTAAGTAACCCTAAAAAGGGGGTTGGTCACTCTGAAGTGACCCACCTATCCGAGGCGGTCAAGGACATCTGGCCTAACCAGTCATATGCTCCCACAGGCCTCTGCCTACCTTGTTTCCAAGATGGCAGAATCAACCGGCCACCAGACAGAGCTCTGCGCACCACCCAAGGGGAAGAGCTGCATAGCGGGGTGGTCACTCCCCTGTCCTTTGTGTGGTTCCACGCCATAGCGGGTACCAGGGGGAGGTGGTCACACCTCTCCCTTGCAGGAAATCCTTTGTTCTGCCTTCTGCTGCTTGAGTCTGGTTCACCAGCAGGAGGGCAGAGCAGTCTCTGGGGTCAGCATTAGCGTGGGCTGGCAGACAGACTCCGCAAGGCTGCACAGGCAGAACTGGGGGATCCTCTAAGGAACCCCCAGAGTATAGGGGTTCATGCAGCTAGCACTTGAATCGGTGTAGTTGCAGGATTCCAACATGTTTGATACCGAACATGCCAAAGTTCGGAGAAGCCATTATTTAGTTGGACCACTCAAGTTGACCAGTGTCCACTACATACCTTAAGATGGTTTCCCCACACTTACAAATCTGAGAGAATGGAATCTGGGGTTTGTAGGGGTACCCTGCTCAGGCAAGGGCACCCTCACACATAGGGACATGCACCCTGCCCCCTGGGACTGAAGGACCTACCAGAGGGGTGACTTATAGGGTCTGAGTGCAGTGACCAGGATATAAGGTAAGCCTTATACTGGTGGTGAAAGGGTGCATGCCCCATTTCACATAGGCTGCAATGGAAGGCCTGCAGACAGTTTGCATGAGCTCCCATGGGTGGCACAATACATGCTGCAGCCCATGGGAGAACCTTGGTGTACCAATGCCCTGGGTACTTAAGTACCACATACTAGGGACTTACATGGTGCACCTGTATGCCAATTGTGGGGTGTACCTTTTACCAGCAACCAAATTTAGAGGAGAGTGCATAGAACCAGGATCCCAGTGTACTACAGTCAAACACACTGGGGCTAACTATGTCAGACAGATGCTGCTTTCCTACATAACCCCCTCCCAAACAAGAGGATAAGACTAGCCTTCCCCAGGTGAGTCTTCATTTTATAAGTGGAAATATCTAAAAAGTCCATCTGCATTGGCATGGATACTCTCAGTATATGTTCCACTAAAAAGTCCATCCCCTGTAGGGAAATGGACCACCTCAACAGTTTTGTGTTTTTACCTTTCATCTGTTCAAGCCATAAGAGGGGCTTGAGATCTGTTTGAACAATGAAATGAGTGTGAAACAGGTATTAACTTCTTCAAGGTGCAGGCCCCAGCAAAGGCCTCCGTCTCAAAATCTGACCAACACCTTTCTCTGGGGGTCAACCATCTGCTGATAAAAGCCACAAGTTGATCCTGACCCTCTTCATTTAGTTGAGATAGTACTGCTCCTATTCCTAAAGCATCACTCAGGGCAATGAATGGTTTTGTATAGTCTGGGCTTTTAAGAATTGGAGCTGCGCACAAGGCCTTTTTCAGGGTATAAAAGGCCTCTTGACAGCCAACTGTCCATTGCACCTCTAAGTATCTTTTTGGAAGCGAGATCATTCAAGGGGATCACAAATCTCTTCTAGTACCCAGTCAGGCCTAAAAAGACCTGGATTGAGTCTGTGTAGTTGGCGCAACCCAATCCAAAATGGTTTGGATTTTGCTCTGGAGGGTTTGAACTTGGCCTCCACCTACCAGACGGCCCAAGTAAACCACTTTGCTCTGAAGTATCTGGCATTTTGTGGCCTTGACAGTGAGGCCTGCCCTTTTCAAGGCCACAAGTTCACTCCTGAAGTGGCCCAAGTGATCCTGCCAGGTGGAATTAAAGACAGCAATACCACCCAGATATGCTGCCAGAATGTGATTCACCAACCTCTGGAATGTGGCAGATGTGTTTTCAGACCTAAGCTCATCAATGTGAAGTGATAATGCCCACCAGGAGTGGAAAATGCTGTTTTAGGCTTGGCAGCATCAGCTAGTTTGATCTGCCAATAGCCCGTCGGGTCAAAAATGCTTTGGTACTTGGCTGAAGCCAGAGTGTCAATCAACTCATCTGCCCAAGGAATTGGACGGGCATCAGTCTTAATGACTTCACTGAGGCCTCTGTAGTTTACACAAAACCTAATTTCTTTATTTCCACCCTGGAGATGAGGTTTCGGTACAAGTACTACTGGACTAGCCCAAGGACTGTTTGAGGGCTCAATACCCCCCCCCCCCCCCCCAACTATAGCATATTTTTGGACTTCTGCCCTGATGCAATCTCCGACATGGCTGCCTGAAGATTTTACTCTTGACAGGTAGCCTATTACCTGTGTCCACATTATGTGCACACCAGGTTGTCTGACTGGGTGTCAGGGAAAATAGTTTAGAGAACTAAATGAGGACTTGCCAGCAATCAGCTTGTTGATGTTCAGAGAGGCAATATGGAAAGACTACCCCCATCTACAGATCCATCAACAGGTTTGTCGGAGAGAAGGTCAAGGAGAGGGTCACTCTCCACCTCCTGCCCATCATCATTGGTCATTAGCAAGGTCATGTCAGCCCTGTCATAGTAAGGTTTAAGGCAGTTCACATGAAGCACCCTGTAGGGACTTCTTGAGGTGCTCTGGTCAACCAAATAGGTGACCTCATCTTTCTGCTCTACCACTGTGTGTGGGCCACTTCACTTGTCTTGGAGTGCTCTTGGGGACACAGACTAAGACCCACACCTTCTGTCCTGGCTGGTAAACAGTCAGTACAGCCTTTTTGTCATGCCACTGCTTTGGAAGCTCTTAGCTGGCCTGAAGGTTTTTAGAAGCCTTCTTTGTGTAGTTTGCCATGCAAGTGTAGGCCAGGTACATAGTCAATTATGTCCTGTTTAGGTGGTTTGAGAGGTTGTTCCCAACCCTCCTTCACAAGAGTAAAAGGACCCCTAACTGGATGTCCAAACAGAAATTCAAGTGCACTGTAACCCACTCCCTTCTGAGGAACCTCTCTGTAGGCAAAAAGAAGGCAAGGTAATAGGGCATCCCATCTTCTCAGTTTGTCTGAGTGCGCCATAATCTCTCAACTAACCCATTTCCTTGTGGATGAGTAGTGAATTTGAAGGCTTCACCACATTACTTTGCGGTGTCCAGACATGAAGGTTGCACCCTTGTCAGATACAACCTCCTTAGGGAAACCCACCCTGGAGAAGATTCCCAGGAGGGCCCTGGCCCCTGCAGGAGCTGTAGTGATCCTAATGAGAATAACCTCTGGGTACCTGGTGGCATGGTCCACCACCACCAGAATAAATCCATTCTCAGATGCTGTAGAAGGGTCAACAGGACCAACAATGTCAATCCCAAACTTCTCAAAGGAAACCGCGCCCACAAAGTGGAATTAAGGGAGCCTTTGTGGTGCCACCTGACTTGCCAGGTGACACAGGAGCGACAAAACTGTGTCTTCAGACATGTGGGGCCATTAAAAGTGAAAGTGTGGGATTAGCCTGTCCCAGGTGTTGCTTTGCCCACGACGTATTGCAAGGGTACTGTCATGAGCTAAGGTCAATAAGAACGCCCTAAACCACTGGGGTATGACCCATCAGACTGGGGGTCTCTAGTCTCAGAATATAGAAGCTCACTTTCCCACGAGACCCTGTGGGGTCCACTGACATCCCCCTGCCTCCTCTGAAGCAGCTTGTTGCGTGAGGCCTTCAAGAGAGGGGCAGGAGTTCTGCTCCAAACTCAAGTCCTTCATGCACCTAAGAGCTCTGCTGTATCAGCCCAAGCTCCTCTCGTGCAGGTTCCTCACAAGGCGCAAGATCATCTCCCTGAGGAGACTGATCCTCAAATGGATTTTGGGCAGAGGGTGATTTCTTACCCTTCCTACCTCTCTTCTTAGGTGCTGACTGGTCCATACTTTCAGGCTCAAGTGCTCTGGATTCTCGCGGTTTCCTTGTATGTGCTCTAGTTGTCACAAAGACATTAGCAGGGCTACCCAGCGTTGCTGCATGGGTCTGTAAATCCACTTCAGCCTAGTCTGAGGTCTCAAAATCATTGCCCATCAGACATTCTACAAGTGTAGAAGAGGACACAACAACTTTTTTAGGGCCAGTAACCCACCCCCCCACCTGAAGTGAACAACTACCGTGGGGTGGCACTTAGTGATGTTATCAGCATTGGTGACTTGATAATTGTGACCAAGTACGAATT
Source organism: Pleurodeles waltl (assembly GCF_031143425.1). Taxonomy (NCBI): domain Eukaryota; kingdom Metazoa; phylum Chordata; class Amphibia; order Caudata; family Salamandridae; genus Pleurodeles; species Pleurodeles waltl. The sequence continues at coordinate 57,271,412 of NC_090451.1, read as the reverse complement.
GCTCAGGAGTCACCAGTTTTTCAGTCACCATGGTGACACTGGCACCTGTGTTCCTGTAAGCTGCTGGCTTAATACCATTTATGAGGAGGTACTGCATGCAGTTACTCATATTAGGAAGACAGGCAGCCACAGTGGCAAGGTCAGTGCCACGCTCTGATATTAGGACAGCCTCAGTGGTTTCTCTGACTAGGCCAGAGTCCACTGCAGTACCCAAGGGGTACCCAGTAAACCCTTGGTTGAAGTACTAGTGCTATTGCTAGGGGCACTAGGCAGAGTGGTAGAAGTACCGTTCGTGATGTTTTTCGAAGGATATTTGCTATCCCCTGCCTAGGGCCTTTTTCCTTACATAGGAAGCCCCAAACTTTCTTTTTGGAACAGGAGGAAGACTTGGACCCACCCCAGAGGAATTTTGTGGACCTGTAGAAGACTTTCTTCTTACCTTTAGTTTTGTCCCCATCTTTCTTCGGAGTTGTAGAAGCCTTCTTTTGTTCACCCCCCCACACATGGGATTTCTTACCCACAGTGGTGCAAACCCACTTGTCTGCCTTCTTTACCAATTTTTGACAAGTCAGATCAGAGTCCACCAGGTACTAGTGCAGTTTGTCCAACACACAATTGTTTAGGATGTGTTCTCATAAGATTGTACAGCCCTTAATATTCATGCACATTACTACCATGTAACCAGCCTTCCAGAGCCTTAACTGCACAGTCAACAAAATCTACCCAATCTTGAGGACTCCTGTGTTTCCCTGAACGTAATCTTAAACTCCTCAGTTGTCAGCCGAAACCAATCAATCAGAGCCTCTATCAAGACTTGGTAATTGTCTGCATCTTCTTTAACTGCTAAGAGTTTGTCGCTGCCTTTGTCTGCAAAGCAGAGCCAAAGGAGGGCTCCCCACTGCCTTTTAGGGACCTTCTGGACTTTACAGGACCTCTCTAAAGCAGTAATCCACTTGTGGATGTCATCCCCTGACTTGTAAGAAGAGACTACCCTACTGCAATTCCTGGAATCAAAGGTGTCTTTCCTGACCCTGGAATCTGATGTTGCCACCATGGGGTTTTAACCCCAAATTCTTCCTTTCCCTTCTCATCTCTAGGGCCTCGTTCTCAAGAACTTGCTGCTGCTTTTTCTAACTTGAGTTTGGCCTTCTCAGGTTTCAACAAGCTGAACCCCCTCAGGATCCCTCTTCTAAGTAAGGGAGGATGAGGAAGATACCCTTTTGACCAACCCAGGGGGAAAAAAAAAAAAAGGCCTACTACTATGGCAGGTTCAAAGTTCTCTCCAGAATCTTCATGGTTCTGTCCAGTGTGGTCATAGGAAGCACCTGGTACTTCCATTTCTAACACTGGTGGTTAACCCTCCTCCTCTAATTCTCTTTCCCTATCAGGATTCTGAATGTCATCCTGAAGAAGTACATCTAGGAGAATAGCTTTGGTAGGGATGCTACCTGTCCTACATTTCCTAGCTGTACACAGGGTCCTAAATTCCCAGAACTTAAGACCTCCATACCTAGACTCCAGAGTCTGGTCAGCTCCCTCAACTAAGGACATGGCATTAGAGTAGTGTATGTATTGTACCGAGCGACTCTAAAGTTCTAAACTTTAAAAGTTTGGTGAAAGGGCCATGCTGGACCCCTGACTACCTAAGCAAAATGTTTTTAAATTCCTGAAGTTACTAATGTAGTGTGTAGCCAATAGTTAGTAGGGATCTTTCTTATGGAAAGTCACTGCTGACCAAATGGTAAAGCAATGCAAGTGTCTTATTCCACCACTGCACCACGAGTGTAGGAGGAGGGCTCAGTTTATGGTGTACATAGTGTTTAGGTGTCCAGACGGCAAAAGCTCTCTAGAGGTAGCTGAAGCTTATCCAGGAGGAATGTAAAGCACTTGCAATACCACTGTAGTGAGACAGTAACTCCCACACAAGAAAGAGCCACACAAGTGTTGCAAAAATAAAGAATTCTTTATTACAGCACTAACTACTAGAATAGCATTGGTATATCTCCCTTTGGAGATGTTTACACCACTATATATACCAAATAAGAAGCAGAAATATAAAACGTACAGGGCCCTATGGGGGACCAAATCATATAGTAAGTGGAATGTGAAACAGTGAACCCAACCAAGGTAAGTGTGGTAGTTAGCTAGGGGCTGGGGAAGAACAAAAACACTAGAGGCAAAAAGTGGGGGTAACTATTGTCAGAAAGATGGTATTATCCTAAAGAATCTGGAACTAGAAGTCTATTAGATAGGCTTGAGAGAACTCGAGGGAGAAAACTGTGGATCTGTGCAAGAAGGCACAAAAAGAAAACAGACACTGCACAGATGTGGCAGCTATGTAGGGACCTCACTGTCATTTCTGGTGTGGGGCAGATACAAAGAAAAGCCACAAGAACCCACAAGGAAATTGAAGAAAAAAAAATAATCAAGATCTAATATGACACTTGGGGTATTCACAAGGTGACAAATCTATGATTTAAAATATCAATCAGAAAATAATGTAAAAAGCATAGATAAGTAATGTTCAGAGAGTAAATTAATTTATCACATGCTGTGTTCGCTTCAGGAAACGCTTAATGAAATCTCCACAACCAGTGGAAAAAACCTACCAAGATGGCCACCAACGGGCCCTTACTCACAAGGTAAAACATGTTGTACCTGATTTACAACCCAAATTGTCCTCACTGCAGCGTCACTTAATTGAAGCCTACAGGCAGCAGCCGGCCTCTCACTTCACTGATTGAAATTAATTACCAATGCTGTTGACTTCACGCATACACTCATTAGGTTCACATATGCCTTGTGTCGAAATTTGGTTCAATTAAGTTTCCCTCTCCCCCACTCCCCCCCCCCAAATACAACTATATCCTTGTGTGAAAGTTAAAATAACTATAGTATAGTAGTAGGATATTACTATTACCACCTGACAATTTTCTGATTTACCAAATTTGTTTCTTGCCGTATATAAAGGGTCTGCATCAAATCAGAGCATGGAAGTCCTCCCAGGGTGATGGTAGAGTTGCCCCTGGCGAAAGCATTCATTACCTCATGTTGAGTTTCAACAGTTGATGTGGCGGTGGTCTTCTACCAGAGACCTCTGAAATCCGCATCTCCCAGATGACCTCCCCATCCCAGCAGCAACATGTCACCACTGTCAGCTCTGGATGGTGGAGTAGTCTTGCTAGTCCAGTTGCAGTAGAGCCACCACTACAGGTGTTTTGCCTGGATGGAATCTCTAAAAGTTCAACTGGTACGGGTCAGAATATAGTGTTGGTCAAAGGTAATGTAAATGCCTCTTGTGCATTTTGTACCTCCTGAGTGGACCACAAAACTTCCTCTCAAGGTGGCACAGAGGAATAAGAGATGCGATTAAGACAATTTTAGATTTAGTTTCCATAAATCCAAGTTAAAGGGGCCATGATCCCTAGAATAAGTAGGAAAAAGATTGCAGCCTGAATAACCTCCCTTTGTGTGACGCTAGTTTGTCAGGCAAGGCTACTGCACTAGATTTAGATTCAAATGAAACTTCCATTCAGGCAGATCTTTGGGCCCAAGCGGTGCTCTGCCATAAATTTTCAGTTGAAACAAATAGACTTTCTTTTGCCACTCAGACGTCTTCAGAAGACTTCAAAGACAGAAAAGGAACATAATATAGCTCAAAGGGAGTCATCATAAGTGGCAAAGTGCACAGGGACCAAGAGTTTGGAAAGCATAGGTTTCCTCTGAAACATCAGCTGCAGAGTAAGGCAGTGTCTGGGTTGCTGCCCCTGGAATTACCACAACCCCAGGAACAGGTCCACCTTTGTGGAGTGTCTCCCATAGTAACAATATAGCTGGCATAACCTGCCAGAAGGCTTCAGCGTGTGCTGGAACTGTGGCTTCACTTTCTCCAAGATCTAAATCGATGAAGATAGTGGCCATGACGGTAGAGTTGATCCACCTAAAAAAAACATGAGCTTGACTGCTTATTTGAAGACGACATCTACATCCTACCGGGTTTCTTGCGGGATGACATCCTGGGAGAAAAGTCTTTAAGGGGTGAATGCCTGAGAAAGTAGCACTTCTGCAGTCAGAGGAATTTAGTATAAGATCGAGCTCCAAGGCTCTGGGTACAAAAGCATCACACCTGGCTTTACAGCCAAGGCCACATTGATCTCTGGGCCTCAGTACATCAGACCTGAGTAGACATCAATGCGGGTGCACCTGTGGGCTTTGTCTCATATTCCCTGCAGCCAAGGACACAATATAAGGATGCCTCATGCAACTCCGATAAACCCTAGCCTGAGCAATCTGCAGCTGGGTAACACCAAAGGGAGTTTTTGGCAGTCACGTTGGCAAAGTAAGAGTATATATCTTTAGCATGTCACTGGAAGGAGGAAAAAGGAGGATGAGAAGACTGGACAAACTGCCAGGCAACATCACAGACCATCAGTAATTGACTGCAGCAAACATTTATCACTTTCCGCGCCAGCTATAAATGAACTAAATGAGGCACTGGAGGTCTGTTCCAAAGCCTGGAAAATTACAACTCACCTTAATTTGCCTAGATGAGATTAACAGGTACAACAGGGTAAGGCGCACATGAGATTTTATTGGCCCATATCTCTGGCAAAACATCTATGCTCTAATCCTTATAGGGTCACTCACAGCATGGACCTTTCTACAAGGCAACATCATGCTTTTGAATGTGATAAAGTATACAGTATGTCTAATCTACATAGTGCATTTTTAAAACATGCTATGGTTAATGGCTTTCTTTAAAAGCATTTTTTGGCAGTTTGGCTAAGATAGTCCAATAAGAAGTCTGGAGAGTTTGCGTTAAAATCTAAACTAAGTTGGTGCACTTCCATCTACTTTTTCATAAGGTTAGATGTGCACCTTTTAGAAAACAGGGTGCTTGAGTTCCAGAATGTCAGTTCCAGAAGAACAAGTTACTTACCTTGGGTAACACATTATCTGGGAGAGACTATCTAGCTGCAGATTCCTTACATTAGAATTTTCTGGCGTCAGCTTGGAATCTAGATTTTTGTTTGCTGAGAAGTACGCTATGCATGCCATCGGGTGGCGTCGTTTGAACAGTCTGATGTCACGGTTGCCTATAAAGGCACCTCCCCAGCGTGCGAACGTCAGTTATTTTTCCCATGAACTTCCACACGTCAGAAGCGCAGGCATGGATAGAACCAACAGTTAGACTGTACCAAAACCAGGGCCCTGACTGGGATAAACCCTATTAGACATACCCGCAGAACGGGGAGGCATGGGTGGGTGTAAGGAATCTACAGCTAGATAGTCTGTACCAGATGAGTTACCTAAGAAGTAACTTGTTCATCTTATAGAGACTTCTAGCTGCAGATTCCTTACCTTAGAATAGATACGCAAGCCATAACCTCTGTGGCGGTGGGCTGTGGATAAATCTTAACACACTAGGAAGTCCTGTAGAAGGGCAAAGTGTCCGTCTCACCAGACCGTCCAGGCAGTAATGTTTTGCAAATGTGTGCAAGGGTGCCCACGTTGCTTCCTGACAGATATCCAGGACTTGAACACCTCGTGCTAGCGCAGTGGTAGCAGCCTTGCCTCAGTGGAATGAGCCCTCAAGAGGATGCTTCATGGCCAGTGTGTAGCAGATCTTAATACAAAGAACGACTCAGTGCGAAATGGTTTGTTTCTGAACTGCCCAACCCCCCTTTGCTCCCACGTACCCCACAAAGAGTTGGTCATCCACCCAGATCTCTGTTGTGCGTCAAGATAGAACAACGCTCTTTTTGGGTCCAGTCGGAGTCGCTCCTCTTCCTTCGAGGGAGACAGTGGAGCAAAGAAGGTGGGCAGGATGATATTCTGACCCAGATGAAATTGGGTCACCACCTTGGGAAGGAAAGAGGCATTGGTTCTGAGAACCACCTTGTCTGGAAACATAGTGAGATATGGTGGCTTAGATGAAAGCTTGCATCTCACTCACCCTCCTGGCAGATGTTACTGCCACAAAGAAGGCAGTCTTGATGGTGAGCAGCCGGAGGGGACAGTTGTGTAAAGGCTCAAAGGGAGCACACATGAGAAATGTGAGGACAAGTAAGTCCCATTGAGGCATCACAAAGGGCGTAGGGGGAACATATGTACAAGTCCTTTAAGAAATCTATGTACAATAAGAGACTTGAAAAGTGAAGGCTTATCAAGACGCTGATAAGGCGGAAAGAGCGAGTACCCAAAGCAGAACCATGCTGGGTGAGGAATAGTATAAAGAGAAGGATATCAGAAAGTGAAGCAGAAAGAGGATCAATAGATCTTTCGGCACAATAATACCCAAAATGTTTTCAACGGCAGGCATATACCGTTTTAGTGGAGGGACGCCTGGCTGTCAAAATAACTTTACAGACTTCAAGAGCAAGGTCAAAAGCCATCAACTGCAGCTGCTCAATCTCCACACATTAAGGCGCAGAGTTGACAGGTTCTGGTGGAGAACCTTCCCCTGCTGCTGCAACAGAAGATCCTCCTGAACGGGCAGCCTGATCGGAGGATCGATGCTCATTTTCAGAAGCTTGGAATAGCAAACTCTCCATGCCGAATCCGGTGCCACTAGGATGACTTGGGCCCGGTCATTCTTGATAACTCTGGACAAAAGTGGTATGGGCAGAAAAGCGTATAGGAGGCCTGAAGTCCACTCCTGACGAAAAGCATTGCAGAGCGATTGCCACCTTGGAAACTCCAACGCTGTAGGAAAGTAGCCTCTTGTTAGCATGGTTACCCCCACTTTTTGCCTGTTGGCAGTGTTTGACTGTGTTCATTAGGATCATGCTAACCAGGACCCCAGTGATGATGCTCTCTCCCTTCTAACTTGGTAACTTGTACCATTTTCCCCCCACATTTGGCATACTGGTGCCCCCATGTAAGTCCCTAGTATATGGTACCCAGGGCATTGGGGTACCAGGGCACCCCTATGGGCTGCAGCATGTATTATGCCACCCATGGGGAGCCCATGCAAAGTGTTCTGCAGGCCTGCCATTGCAGCCTGCTTGAAAGGGTGCATGCACCCTTTTTCACCATAGGTCACTGAACAAAGTCACTAAGTCACACCTATGGCATGCCCTCCTAGCCCAGAGAGCAGGGTGCAAGTACCTGTGTGAGTGCACCCCTGCACTAGCAGAGGTGCCCCCATGAACTCCAGTGCCATATTTTAATGCACTTAGTGAGTACGGGGATGCCATTTTATGCATGTACTAGACCATGTATGTCCAGCTACATAATGGTAACTCCGAACCTAGGCATATTTGGTTTCAAACATGTTGGAATCATACCCCAATACTGTTGCCAGTATTGGAAGTATGATTCCATGCACTCTGGGGGGCTCCTTAGAGGACCCCCAGTATTGCTTCTACCAGCCTTCTAGGGTTTTCTGGCAGCCCAAGCTGCTGTTACCCCTTAGGTTTCTGCCCACCTGCTGCTTGAACAGCTCAAGCAAAGGAAGGCAGAAAAAAGGATTTCCTTTGGGAGAGGGAGATAACACCCTCTCCCTTTGGAAATAGGTGTTACATGGCTTTGGAGTGGGTGTTGGGGGGTGGAGGGGTTGCCTCCCCAAGCCACTGGTATGGTTTGAAGGGCACATTTGGCACCCTCTGTGCATAAACCAGTCTACAGCGGTTCAGGGACCTCCAGTCCCTGTTCTGGTGCGAAACTGGACAATGGAAAGGGAAGCGACCATCCCTATCCATCACCACCCCAGGGGTGGTGCCCAGACCTACTCTGGAGGGTCCCTGGGATCTGCCACCTTTAATCCAAGGTGGCAGGGACCTCTGGGAGCATTTGTGTGGCCAGGTCAGGCAGTTGATGTCAGGGCCCCCTCCTGATAGGTGGTCACCTGGCGAGGCAACCAATCCCCCTTATAGGGCCGCACTCTTGAGTGGGTCCTCAGATTCAGCTTGCAAGATTCCAGCAGGACTCCTCTGCAACCTCTACTTCGACTCCTAGCCACTGGAACTGCTACTGGACCCTCCAGGAACCGACAATCTGTTTCCACAACAAAGACTCTGCTTGCAACATTGTTTCCACAGCTCCTCCCAGCTTTTGCAACATTTCCCCAGCTGTGCATCCTGAGGGTGGTAAGTCTTCAGTCTGCACAAGAAGGAAGAAGGAATCTTTCTTAGAGTGAAGGCGTCAATTCCCTGCATCTGCAGGTACCAACTGCAACAACGATCAGCTGCGTGGAGCTAACCTTATCCCAAGCTGTATGGATCCTGCATCACAGGTGGTGGCCCGGATTAGTCCTCTTGGTCCACCTCTCTGCCAGCTTTCCAACTTTGGTAGAGGTAAGCCCTTGTCTTCCCATGCAGGACAGTACCCCAGTGCACCGCGTCTCTTGCAGCTACCAAGGCTTGTTTGCATCTCTTCCAAGGGATCGTCAGGCTCGATATAGCCCCAGCCCTCCTTCCTGCAATGCACAGCCCTCTGCGTGCTTCTCCTGCGGCGTGGGACCCTTCTCCAGTTGTGCTGCGTGGGCTGCTCTGTGACTTCTGGTTGCTCGTCCAGTGGGTCTCCTGTGGGGGCTGCCTCTTCTTCTGTGGAGACTGCCTTGCTTAGGGTTCCCATTGAACTCCCCCCATGGGTTGAGTCCTCCTGGACCTTGCTAGTCCCAGTCAGCTCCACCGCGACTTCTGCCTTTGCCAAGGCTTGTTGGTGGCTTTTCCACACCACTGAACGACTGCAATCATCCATCTGGCGTAGGACATCAACTGCATCCTCCAGGAACTCTTCACCTGCTCCAGGGGTGCATTTCTGAACGTCTTCGTCTCACCGTCAACAAATTCCTGCATCCACAGTTGGGTGGGTAGTATCTCCTACTCTTCCACGGGTCTCTCTCTTCAGGAATCCACCGCTGGTTTCTTGCAGTCTTGTCCGTGTGTTGTATTTTCTTCTTTTCCTTCCATTTTGGGTGGTTTGGGGAATATCCAGTAATTTACTCTTTTCTTCCTGGTTGCTAGGGGGTACTGTGGTACTTACCTTTCAGGTTTCCTAGTACCCCCCAGCTCTCCCCTACTCATTTCACTTACCTAGAAGGCGGTCCTGTGTTCGCATTCCTTTTATTATATGGTTTGGGCTCCCACTAGGGTCACTATTGCCTATTTGCACTGTTTTCCTACCTTTTTGTATGCTTATTGCGGATGACTAGTGTACATATTTAGTGTGTTACTTACCTTCTATTGGAGGGTTGCCTCTAATACTTTTTGGTATTGTCACTAAAATAAAGTACCTTTAGTTTTATAACAATGTTTTCTTTCATGTGTGTAGGTGCTGTGTGACTACATTGGTACTGCATGAGCGCATGTCTCCTAGATAAGCCCTGGCTGCTCATCCACAGCTACCTCTAGACAGCCTGGCTTCTAGATACTGCCTACACTAATAGTGGATACCCGGACCTGGTGTAAATACCTCAGGTACCCACCACACACCTGGTCAGCTTCCTGCAAACGCGCAATTTTGCTGACATTGCATATTCTCTGCGGAGGTGAACAGATCTAACCAATGCTCTCCCCACTGCTGAAAGAGTCCCTGCGCCACCTGTGGGTGGAGACACCATTCGTGATCCGCTCGGCATCAACAGCTGACTTGGTTCGCCCTGGCGTTCAGAGAACCTGCCAGGTGTTGAACCACCAGGGTTATGCCCTACTGTTCCAGCCATGTCCAGAGAGGACAAAGGGTCAGTACCACATTGCGGTTGTGTTGTCTGAACACTTGCACCACCTTCCCTTTTACAACAGGAAGAAATGCTTTCAATGCCAGTCGAATCAACAGGAACTCCAGTAAGTTGATATGGAGTCTGGATTCTGCTGGAGACCAGAGGGATCTGATCTCCATCTCTACTAGATGGCTGCCCCATCCCAGAAGTGCAGCATGTCACTACTGGAAGATCTGGTTGGGGAAGGGAGAGGAGTCTGCCTCTGACCTAATCACAGTTCACTAACACCAGTGCAGGTCTTTTGCAGATCCCTCTGAGATCTGGACCGTGTCGGTAAGATTTCCGTGATGCTGTGCCCACTGGATCTTCAGGTCCCACTGCAGAGCACTCATATGCCATCTGACATGTTTGACTAACAGGATGCAGGAGGCCATGAGGCTCAGCAGCCTCAGATTCTGTCTCACTGAAATACAGGATAGAGGCCCAAACATCAGTATCATAACCTGAACATCCTGGACTCACTGCTCTGGAGTTAGGTGTGACTTTGGCACGTTTATAGTGAACCCCAGCGAATGCAGGTGGCTCCCTGTAGTCTGAAGTTGGGTGACAAGAGACTGGTGGGTGATGAGAGCCTGGGGTGTAGGAGCCTTCAACAGCCAGTTGTTGAGATCGGGGAAGACTGAAATCCCTAACCTGCACAGATGAGCACTACCACTGCCATCACCTTGGTGAACACCTGAGGGGCACTGGTGAGACCAAAGGGAGTAACAGTAAAATGAAAGTACTTGTTGCCCACCTTAAACCGCAAGTAACGCCTGTGGACAGGCAGGATGGGGATGTGAAAATATTCATCCTTCAAGTCCAGCGCTACCATCCAGTCTCCTTAGTCTAGGGCAGACCAGACCAAGAGTGAGCATCTTGAATTTCTCCCTTTTGAGGAAGAGATTGATGTCCTACAAATCCAGAATGGGGCAAAGACCCTTGTTCTTTTCGGGAATCCAAAAGTAGCGAGGATAACTGCCTGCTTCTGACATTGGGACCCTTTCTATGGCTCCCTTGGCCAAGAGAGCCATAACTTCTTCTCTGAGCAAGATTCAGTGATCCTCCATCAGCTGCTCTTTTAGTGGAGCCATAGAGGGAGGGGAAGACTGGAAAGGGAGGAAATAGCCCTTCTGTATGATCTGCAAGACTCATTTGTCTGATGTTACTGAACGCCAGTGAGGGAGATTAAGTTGAATCCTCCCTCCAACTGAAGGAGAGTGATCTCACAGAATCATACTAGGACGACTTGGGTGCTGTGGAGGAGGGGGGCTGGGTAGTGGCCGACCTCTGGGTCTGAAGGTACCAAGACCTTGTCCTTGCACTGGATGTTTTTGATGGAGGATGGTGGCTGATTTCTGGGTGGTGTGGTACCACACCCCTTCCAAAGCCTTGAAAGGGGCGAAAGGCAGACTGCTGGCAAGTAGGCGCTGAGAGGCACAAGGATCTGGACATAGCCCGAGAGTCCTTAAACTGCTCAAGCGCAGAGCCTGCCTTTTCTCAAAATAGGCATGAGAAATCGGTGGTCATGTCCATATGTCCATAAGGTTTGCCTGGACGTCCCCCGAAAAGCCAGACGTATAGAGCTAGGCATGGTGACAAAGGGCCACTGTCAATTAAATCGCCCTACCCAGCAAGTCAGTCGTGACCAAACCACACCGTATTGTGAATTTCGCTGCATCTCTCCCATCTTTAACAGCTTGTGAGTGTCCCTCACGCCCTTCAGGACCTGGGGCAGCACCTTTGCCACCATATCCCATAAACTATGGGAAAAACAGGCATGAGGTGTTTACAGATCTCAATGCCAGGCTGGAGGAAAAATACATTTTCTTACCAAGCTGATCCAGCCTTTACGATTCCCTATCTGGGAGACCAGAAGGGAAGGCACTATGGGAAATGAAGGCCTGGACCACCAAGCTCTCCAGAGTAGGATGTTGGGCGAGGAAACTAGGATCATTAAGGGCTTGTTGATGGCGGCGGGCCAATTGTCTTATTTACAGGAGCCCCTGTGCTGGGTTTGGACTATGTACCCAGCAGGATATCAGTGAGGGCTTCATTAAAGGGTAACATTGGTTCCTATGTGGAAACCCCTGGCTGAAGCGCCTCAGACAGGAGGGTAGTTCTGACTGGCACTGTAGGCAAATCTAGGTCCAAGACCTCAGCTGCCCTACGCACCACCATAGCATACGAAGCTCCTTCCTCTGTAGCCACAGTAAGACGTAAGAGCATGCCTGTATCTGGAGAAGTATCCAATCCACTGGCCTCCCCTAGTTCCTCATACCAGTCCATATACTTCAAACCAAATTCTAAAGGGTCCTGGGATCCCTCCCACTCCTCACTTGAGCCTGACTGATCATAATAAGTTTCAGGCACTGATCTGGGCCCAGCTGGCGCAGTCGAAGTTGGAATCAGCGTTGTATGATGTTGTTCCAGCACCAGATCAGAAATGAGGATGGGGCTGGCACCGGCAGGGGATTGACATCGGAATGATGCCAGAGAAGGTAGACTGTGTGCACTCACCATTGTTCCGGATCCAGGAGTCCCCCACAGTGCAGAGGCTGAAGCCACCGGCGTGGAGTCCGACGGGGTCCCTGCCGACCCTCCGGGTCATCAAGGCATGCCAGAGGGGGCAGCCCACTCAAATACGAGGTGCATGGCCTCGTAAAACTCTCTGATCTGAGCGGGGGTCGCTCCAGCTCCTGAAAGGGGGGGGGGGGGGGGGGGGGGGGGGGGGTGTTAGAGACCCTAGCAAAGATTCCGTGGAACTGTGCCAGGAATGTCGACATTCACGAGATGCCTCACTAGCCGACGGGTGTGGCAGAGTCAATGTCCGCTTGGACTTCTTTTTGTGCCTCTTCCCAGAGTGCCTGGAGGTCCTCGAGTGAGTAAAAGAGGACTTAGGGATCCTGGGGCAGACCCGAAACCTCCTCCTCAATCGGGACCATGACCTCCTGTAACATTTTACCTTGAGTTAAGTTACTTTAGACCCTGGGGGTGGGTGGCGCGGTGTTGGCTGTCAGAAGTATTGAAAAACATAAGGATGTTATGGTAAAATGTTATTTTATTGCATACGAAGCCCAATGTCTTTCAATGTTTTAACCTTTGGGTTGGAAATATGCAAAAACATTCCACACACAGTATCTGTGGTCTTGTGTAAGGCAAAGGTCACAGTTGTGAAATTCTATCCAAAATGCCTAGTTAAGTGGAAAACTGGCATCTTCACCTTGAAAAAGAGATAAAAGTTGATATTTAAGGAGCCAATCTTTAAAAAAACAAGGGCAGAATGGATCAGTGTCCGACATCTGCTGAACTTCCCAGATTGTGACAGAGGTACGAGCTCCATTTTTCCTTAGACACAATGATCATAAAGCAAATAAAATATATCTGCAGCATGTGTTAGGCATTCTGAGTTTTGGCTCAATGTCAGTTGTTCAAGGCAAGCCTTTGGACACCCATGTTCTTTTAAGTGTAGTGTAAAATAAAATACCTTCAACAGACCAAGCAGACCACAATTATGAATAGGTTTGGAATATATACGATTCCTATGGCAAAAGAGTACTTTTACCACACACTTAGGATGAACTCCGTCCCAAATGCTTGTGTACACTATGCCTCTGTAAAAAAAAATTTAAAAAAAATGTTTTTTTTTTTTAAGTGTAACTGTCGATTCCGACAGTAAAAAAAGATAAAAGTAAGAAATAACATACAGACTGGCTTGAATGCAATAGCTGTTTATTAATCATATTTTATTGATGACAAACAGATTTAAAACAAACAGACAAAATAAAAAAAAAAATAACAGTGCTGGCACTGATGTCAATGGATTTATAAAACTCAGAATAACTGCTACGAGGAAAAAATAAAACGGCACTAGCAGAGCCAAGCATTCCAACCAGTGAAATAAATGGGAGGAGATTTACCTTACCCAATGATTTGCATTGCACAAAGGGTTTTACAGCTTTAGCCTATTTCAGAGTTCTACATACACAACTACGCAGCCTACCCAAAGGAAACAAAATTAAAAAATACCTTCTGTAATGTTAATAAATAAAATAGTCCATCTTCCAGGAAGTAAAGTTGCCTGTGTCCCATTCTTGCTTGACAGTTTAATCTAAATTTTTTCAGGAGGATTTGAGCTGGAGAATGGGTATAGTTTTAGAAACTATTTTATTTTTGTAAATTTTGGCTATGCTGTCTTTTAGTTGCAAGACTGAAAAAGTTTAATCAGTGTGAATTCTGTTTGTGTGCGGTGTTCAGCCCAAGTCTTACAGTCACTGAATATGCATAGCAGTAGAGTTTGTACAATAACTATCGGTCAGACAGTTGTTGCAGAATGTATTCTTTAAGTGTCCTAAACATCTACCAAAAAGTGCAATTTTATATTACGATGTTTTTATGTAAAAATACCAGCCTAGTCATTTATTTATTACGCACTTGTGTTGAATGTTTTTCTGTTTTGTACCAAAGCCAAAACATGAACTATGTAAGAATTCTCTGATGTACAAAACTAAAGTAAAACTATTTTAGAATGTCTGCAACCAGGGGCTCTCACTCAGCTGAAGTCTGATTAATGGTAGATTAATCTTATTTAGGGTGGGCTAAAATGGGCCATTTGAATTCTTTGGTAAGCATGCAATTAGGGAAAATCTAAAACAGTCTACAAAGTAAGAAATTGCTTTCAATGTTCCCATTTTACTTCTTTTCTAATGGTTCTTCTAACCACCAGAATGAGTACATTAAAATAAATCTGAAGTTTTCCCCCCTGTGCTCTGCTTTTAGTTCATGTTGCACCTTAAGTATCTCCTCCTACAAACCAGTACTGATGACAAAGCTGCATCCTGTTCCTGAATGAAGTCTCCATTTCATTATCTGATGACCTTAAAGGACTCATTCAACTGTCTGATTTCAACTATTGAAGTAGATGCTGTGCAAAAGCCCCAAACTGTACTGTTCACTGTACCCAGCTGTAAAGGTATTCTTACCAACAGCCTGTGTTTCCATGTTTAACCTGCTTCAAAATTGTGTAGAGTCTTTACTTCCATACCTATATAATCCGCAGTTTCCACCACTTCTTCCCTATTCCAGGGGCATTTTAATGCAGGTGTGCATCCATCTTTCCGCTGAGGGCTGAAGGGTGCAGAAGACCATCCTCTTCTGAAGCATACTGCACGTACTACGCTATGGAAAAACTTGTTTCCACATCATTCTGACAGTATCTCATTGCAGCAAACTCTGGAAACCACGAAAAACCCTCCATTAGGAAGAGCATTCAAGCTCCACTGATAATTCCTGATATTCTCCGTTATAGGGAGAAGAGACCGATCAAAAAGTCATTGCTGCAAACTTCATATTACACTGAACATTCCCTGCAATGTTGGTATTCCAAGTTTAAACTTTTAAAACATTTCTGAACAAGGATCTCCCTGATCCTTAGTCAAGATATAAGATGCAAGCTACTTCTAAAACTCGAGTCCACCTTTGCATCAAAAGCTGGTTAAAACAAGCTTTTAGTGAACAACCCATTCTACGAGTGGTGCCCACAATGGCATTTTGACATGAAGGCAACAAAGTCACCTTCAAACAAAACCCACACCTCAAAGTTGAGCTCTTGACACCATGCGAGCCATTTGCCGTAGGTTCACAGCATACTTGATGCAAGATTTTCTGCTCCTGAAATGCAACCAATGTTGAGCTGTATTCAGCTTTTATGCAAGAGAACAACTATGAGATGCAGATTTATTCTCCTGCACTGAAAATCCTATGCTTTTCTCAAAGAAAAGTGGAACAGAGTGGTAATCGCTTAAGGCCCTTCTCTCTACCTTATCTGGGCTGGGGGGGAGCAGAGTCTCAGCTCACCATTCAATTCTATTAGGGCGATTTGATGGTAGCATTTTTGCTGATGCGCACAATCAGGTCACGTCTTTCCCAAGGAAGCGCAGACCAGTTCTCCAGTTTCCTCTTCTCTTCTGTCTTTCTCCTTGTCTCAGTGTGCCAGCAGTGGTCTCACTCTCTGTGTCGCTCGCTCTCTCGATTGGTTGTTCTCTCGTCGTCCTCCTTCTCTCCTGTTGCTCTCACACAGTGGTGCTTCAGTTTTAGCAGTGGAAAACAGGTATCCGTTTTATTTTATTTTTTATTACCCAGAATAAAATGCGGATGAACTAAGCTCCACACAAGCTTAGCTCTTCTTCCTCATCCTAAACAAAAGAAAAAAAAAGGAATAAATATTATAATTCTAAATTTACCATGCTCAAGAAAGAAGGAAATGCTATTTTATAGTTAGGCTTACTAAATCTGAAGGCAATTCACAACCGATCACTCCACAGCTAAACATTTAGAATACAGTTTCAGCAACTTCTCAGCATGCTGCTACAAGCATGTAGACATGTTACTTATCAAATACAGGTTCTTTAAACAAAGTTAACATCTGCGGTCCCTCATGAGTATTGTAGAGCAATCTTAAAATAGGCGAAAAAAACATAAGTTACTTATTTTCTGCAACTCTTTCTGAGGCATATTCTATGTAGCAACAGATGTCTCACCTTCTGAGTATCCCCAAATGCCAGACTGAATTTGGAAAAGTTTCCTCAGCAATTCCCTCACACTTTGGTTGGTGGCATCATACAGCTCCACATCAGTTGAGTCTAGTCAGTATGGGACGTTGGGAACCTTACTTAGCCATCACCTCCGTGCATATGTAAGTTTTTTTCTGATATCTATCCATGTCGTCAGACAAGGAGCCTTCGATAATCAGACTGTGCAAGTGTATGGAACTCTAGTTTGCAATCTTATTAGTAAGGACTAGGTAAATCCAATACACATAATGGGAATGTGGGTGGGTCGCTGAGGAATCTG
This sequence comes from Pleurodeles waltl, assembly GCF_031143425.1. Classification (NCBI taxonomy): domain Eukaryota; kingdom Metazoa; phylum Chordata; class Amphibia; order Caudata; family Salamandridae; genus Pleurodeles; species Pleurodeles waltl. The sequence goes on along the minus strand of NC_090451.1, from coordinate 57,254,857 downwards.
CGGTTACAGTATCCATGACACGGAGCATTTCAGTAGGTGACAGAACTATTCTTCTGATGTGCACGTCATCATCTCATTAAAAAACACCAAAGCCATACCTCCCCAAGTGGTGGGTCTGTGGCCAGACAGGGCAAAATGCCATGCCTGCCACACCTGGCAGTCCAGGTATTAGTGCTTTGTGATGTGTGGAGAAATGTTCATGTAGCAGCCTAGCAAATGAACAAGATTAGCACACCACCCACCAGCGCAGTGAAAGCAACCTTTGCTCTGGCAAAATGAACCTAGGCCTTCTGGAGGCTGCTTCTTTGCTAGTCCATCAAGATCTTGATACACAAGACAATCCATGTGGAAATAGTTCTTTTCTCAACAGCTTTCCCCTTTTTCACCCCAGGGAATCCTACAAGGAGCAGACTGTCCACCAAATGTTCTTCAGTGAACTGAAGGTAAGGCTTAGAGTTTTCTTTGGCGAAGGTGATGTAATGTTTCTTCCTTGCCGAGGTGGGTGAAGAAAGCTCGCAGGGTGATAAGACTGTAGGATGTGGAAAAGCATAGCTTTCTAGAGAAATGGCGCTTTCAGGCAAAATGGCACCTTAGTCATGGGGACTAGCTTGTCAGGAGGCTGCAGCTTAGAGTGACTAATGCACTCATGCAATGAGATGATGTGATGGCTATGAGGAATGGTTGCTACAATGGGCCAGCACTCTTCTATTCAAAAGTTCCCTTTTTCATACAGCTGTGGGCCACCAAATGAAGTGTGGACCACTTTCCCTCAAGTAAGTTCCTAGTAGCAGGAAAATAAAAAGATTGGTGGGCCCACCCTGAATCCGATTTAAGAGTCCAATCTTCACATGCAAACATTTTCAATCAATACGCTAAGCCATGTCAATGGGTCCAGTGGTTATTTATTATGGAACTTCAAAAGCAACAGCCAACACTTGTTTCACCCCCTAAAATGGTATACGTACCTGGGGCTCTCTCAAGCCTATTAAGATTTTCAGAAATATGTATCCATTTCTAATTCACGCAAATTATGTAGAACGTGCACCTGTTTGTCCTTGATGGGCAGGAGAAACACTTATTGCTAAGCCTATTGCCCAAAGCTCCAACAAATTGATGTGGAGATGGGCTTGCACCTGAGACCAGAGGTTTGTATCACTACCTTTCCCAGATGATTAGGACAACCTGTAGGATAGTGGCCCCTTTTTACATGGTCACCCCCATGTTTTGCGTGGTATATGACGCAATTTCAACTGAAAGTGCACTGGGTTCCTGCTATCCATGTCCCCAGTGCCAGATCGCTTTCCCTAAAACTGCACAATTGTCCCCAATTGGCAACACAGTTGGCACCCCTGTAAGTCCCTATTAAATGGTACCACCTGGTAGCTATGGCCTGGGTACTAAAGAGGGTCCTCAAGGGCTGCAGCATGTATTGTGTCATCCTCAGGGACCCCTCACCCAGCACATGCAAACTGCCAGTGCAGGGTACCTGTCTTGGCGTAGGCTAAAGGTGAAAACACAACATAGCGCCCAGCCTTTGTGCCACGCCCCCTAACACTGCATGCAATATATGTAAGTCACCCCTATAGCAGGCCTTACAGCCCGCAGGCAGGGTCTATTATATTACATGTGAGGACATATCTGCATGAGTAGATATGCCCCTGCTATACCGTTGTCGATTCTTTGACATAGTAAGTGATCAGGGAAGCCATTTTAAGTGCCTGTGCTGGACACCTGTCAATACGAGCTCCCCAGCTACACGATAGCTTAACTGAAAATAGGGACATTTGGTATTAAACATCTCGTATTATTAACCAGTCACTGATGCCAGTGATGTATTTATTAATACATGCACCCAGAGGGCATCTTAGAGGTGCCACCTGAAAAACTACCAGTATGCAGACTGACTAGTTTTAGCCAGCTTGCCACCACTAGACATGCTTCTGACCCCCAAGGGTGAAAGCCTTTGCTCTCTGGGACAGGAACAAAACCTGCTCTTGCAGTGGTGTTCGCACACTTCTCCCAACAGGATGACCTGTAAATCTGCAATCCAAGACAGGGGGCTTCAAAGAAGCCCACTGCCGTTGGTATGCAGATCTGACTTCCCTCAGAAGGGAGATGCCATGCCCCCTGGGCCCATTTGGCACCTGGACAGGCAGGACCATTAGTAGTCGTGTAGTAAAGTGCCCCTTTTTACATGGTTCCCCCACACACACACACTCTTTTTGCCTGACCTTGATGCTAACTTGACTGAGTGTGTGCTGGGATCTTGCTAACCAGGCCCAATTATTGGAGATGCCCACCCCCCAGACCAAGCCCCACTTTTGGTGGCAGGCCCAGCAGAAACATTAGGAAAAACAAGGACGAGCGTCTACTGCAGCTAGGACCACCCCTAAGGTGTCCTTAGTTGAAATGACCCCCTCCTTGAAAAGTCCTCCATCTTGTTTTGGAGCATAGGGACCAATAGGGATAGGAATGTGCTCCCCTCTCTAAATGGAGTGGGCACAGGAAGGAAGTAGCCACCCTCCGGAACAGTAGACATTGGCTACTGAACCCTGGCCCCGTAACACCCCTAAATCTTTATGGGCACCCCTGAACCTTGCTCTTCAGATTCCTGGCAACCTCAAGAAAGAAAACAGACTGAAGAGCCGACCCCAGCAGTGAAGGCTCTAGACAACGGACTTGGCCACAGCCCTACCAGCCTGTGTGCATCTTCAAGACTCCTGCTACAAAAAGGCAACGCATCCTGCAGGACCTACGACCTCCACAAACCCTCGGAGACATGCCACAGTAGAACACCAAGACCTCCAGAGGACAGTGGCCCTGTATAGAAGACACCCTGGATCCGCGAGCCCTGCCCCTTTCCAGGTGGCCCACTGGTCCAGAGAAGGTCCCAAGGTGATCCCGACCTCTAGTCCACCATGGGCTGACCCCTCCTGGCCAACACAACGCCTGCAGCCTAAGTCCAGAGGACCTCCCTGACCGCACCTGGATCCAAAGATTCGACACCCAAAGGTACCCCTGCACCCGCTGCCCCCTGGCCTGGGAAATCAGAGTTCAGCAACGTCCAGCAGGTGCCTCTCCTACTTGTCCAGCCGTTGGTTTTTTGCAATAGACCCCCCCCCCCCCCCAGACCCAGCCTGCAGCATCTTTGTGACAACCCCAAACCCCCCCCCCCCCCCCCCCCCCCCCCCCCAGGATTCCCCCATTGGGCGCCTGACACTGTTTGCATCCTGCACTTGGACACCCCTGTGCCACTGGGTGTGTGTTTGGTGCTGACCTAACCAATCTCCCCCCCCCCCACCCCCACCCCAGGCCTATGTCCTGAAACTGCAGGTACTTACCTGAAACCTGTTTTAATTCGAGTGCCCCCAGTCCTCATAGGATCCCATTGAAAACCAACACCAACTTTGATCTCTGCACACGGCTGGCCCTGTGATACTGGTGGTGCACTTTTGGGGTCAACTTAAACTTTGACCTGTGGACATCCTAACCCCCCCGAAGAGTGGGATCATAAGTCGAGTGCTTACCTGTTAATTGTGCTAACACTTTTCCTCCCCTAGGATTGCACTAGTTCCTATGAGAAATTGCAGTGTCAACTTTTAAAATTGAAAAGTGTTACTTGTAAAACGGTTTTATCTGCAAAACCTAAATACAGTACATTTGAAACATGCTTGATACCATATTTTTGCTGTATAAAAACATTGCCATGGAGTTAGGCATTGTTGTCATTTATTGACTGCGTGTGTACAACAAATGCTTTGCACCACTCCCTGATAAGCCTAACTGCTCAACCACACTACCACAAAAGAGCATTAGTTTTATCTACGTTAGCCTCTGTTAAGCCTCTGGGGAACCCCTGGACACACTGCACTCTATACCTCATTTTGGTATACTATATAGAGAGCCAGCTTCCTACAGTCTGGAAGGCGTGTTCACTCAGTCAACTCCAACCCCAAGGTGAGCTGCCTGATGTGGACACAAATTTTGAAAGTCTGCTACCTTGGTAATGGCAGAACTAGGAACTCTGGGGGAGTATTATGCCCACTTACCACAGGAACTGATCATAAAGGGGGTGTACTGACACCAGGGTAAGTAGCCCACTGGACACTACCCTACACTCCCCTAAACAACCTTAAATTCAGTAATTAGGGAAGAAATGAAGGCCAGTGACCGACAACTGCAAGAAAGACGCCTCGTCCTCCAGCGGCTGAAACTTCTAAAAGCCAAGGAAGTCTGCCAGCCTTCACTCCAGCACAAGGTTCTCTCAAGTGCAATAGTGGAGCTATGTCCCTGAAGCCTACTGGAATCCACAAGAAGAAACCAAGAGGACTCCAGACCACCAAAACCTGACACTGGAAAGCACCACCATTGCACACATGCCCCTTAGCCCAAGTTGAAGTGGGTCAACAGTGCCAGCGTGGTCCCCAGACTCTCCAGAGACAGGGCCCACCTTGGTATCACTAGCTGTGGACTCCCTGACAATTCATGCGGCCTCTTTATGGAGGTTTCCAACACCCCCCCCCCCCCCCAACCTACCACAAGTGACCTTGAAAGACCCTGATGCTTCAGGTCACCTCTGTACTCGTCTGCCCCAGACAGAGAAGAGGAGAACCAAGGGTGACCCCACATCTCCTTCTTGAGACCTCAGCCCACTTGTTGTCCTTATCCCAGGAAAAGAGGACCAAAGGTGTCCGTCCCCACATCCCTGAGCGGCTCAAGATTTGAACCCTCTTGTTTGTTCACCCCAACTGGACCCCAGCTCTACCTGCAGTGCCTTTCTGACCAGACCAATCCTCATGGACTTCAACAGGGCAATAGACGCTAAACTACAACTCTGCACACAGCTGCTCCAGTGCCGCCCGTGGTGACCTGTTGTTGTGACCTCAGAACCTGGTCCATACTCACCTTAAGTCTGGAAAATTGGTACTGTAAGTCACTGCCGAGTACCTGTTTGCTGTATTTGTTTTTCCTCCATTGGAGAACATTGCAGCTTCAGAAAATTGCACTAAGTTTTGACTTCTCAAAACTGTAATAATTTCTATTGCAATACGTACTTACCTGATCGTATTGATTCCAGTGCCTAAAAATATATAAAGATACTTGATATAAAGATACTTGGTATTTTTGTAAATTGGTGTGGATCTCCTTATTGAGTTGTGTGTCTTATTTATTGACCGTGTGCCTATGGTAAACATCTAACAATCCTCTCTGAAAAGCCTGAGGCTGCTCAACCATACTATCCCCTAAAAAAGCACCCTATGGATTGCTAGAGTAAGTCCCTGTCCACTAGTAACAGAACCCCTGGACTCTTTGCACTTTATTAATTTCAGTAGACCATTTAAAGAGCCAGTTTCCTACACAACCCGCCAATGAAACATCAGTCACAACTGTTAGGTCTGGGTAGGGTAGGAAGTGGGTTGCCAATGGTATAATTGCAGTGAGACAGCCACCACTGGAGGTCTTCTGCGGTCTCCTCTGACACCTGGATGTAATGTGGCATTCCAGCTCACCAATACTTGAAATCCCACAGCAGTTCCCACATAGTCCACAAGCAGGATGCAGGAAGCAAAGACTCAGAGCTACTCCACAGACGTAGGTCAAAGATTGAAACATCAAGTTCACAGCTGGAATGTCCTGGAGTTGCTGAGGAAGGGAAAGGGCTTTAAAAGCACAGGGTCCAGAATGGCTCCAATGCCTTTAGGGAGGAGTCAGTTGCGACTTTGGCAGGTTGATAGAAAGTCCCCTTCAATGTCAAGAGGGTGGCTGCCATCTGCAGGTGTTTTAGGACTATTTGACTGTATTCCAAACCTCTGCAGGTGGGCTGCAACCTCCAACATCACTTTCATGATCACCCGAGATGTACTGGTAAGGCCAAAGGTGCACACTGACAACTGGAAGTGCCCATAGCCTCTTTGAGACTGAAGAAGCATCTGTGGGACTGCAGGATAGGGATGTAGAAGTAGGAGTTCTGCAGAACCAATGAAACCATCCAGTCTCCTAGATCCATGGCATACAAAACGTGGGAAAAGGGTGCGCATTTTGAACTTGCCCTTCTCCCTCGAGTATCGAAAATGGGCCTCCAGGAGTCATTCTGGGTGTAGGAGGCACGTTGAGGTTCTTAGAAAGGAAAGAGTAACCATTCTGGATAATACGGTGCACCCAATGGTGGATGTAATGCTCCTCCTCCCATGGAGGTAAAAGGTATTGTGACCTTCTAGTAGGTGATTGTGTGCTGGTGAGGGGGGAAATTAAAATAGATTTGCGGCAGCTGCTAATGTAGGGGTGGGGTTTGAGCATTTTTCTGCCCCCAGTGGTCTTGATGACAATGGCCAAAAAAAGAGGAAATAAGCGCACTTCATCAGAACCTATGTGCAGATCCAGCTAAGAATCAACGTAGAGCTGCATGCTGCTAACTACTGACACAGGAGCTATGCTGAAAATCTTCTGGAATCATCTACAACCTGAGCATATTGTGAAGGTGAAGAAACTGCTATTCAAATTATCCATGAAAAAAAGGAATCCTTTGCAGCAGCAGAAAGTGGTATTTAGGCTTTCTGAAGGAGAATCACTGGCTGAACCGTAACCAGTCTCCTGCAGGTGAGCCAAAGCCAGCTGAAGGAATCCCACCTTTAGGAACCAGTTGCTAAGTGTATCCCCAACTTGCAAAGATTAGACAAAATCACTAAGTTGATCTTGAACACCTAAGAACGAATTAATATAAACTTATAAAGGTGAAGGCTGGTTTTTCTAGGGTACCCTAGTACTGGATAGTGTAACGTTGGAATATATCAGAATCAAGTGGGATGGTGGAGCAAGGTTTTCAGTTTATTTTTCCTAAAAAGGTTAATTGAGGTGCAGAGCATAAACTGATCTGAAGGGAATTCCACTATTTGGCTGCTTGGAAAGCAAAGGGAAGTCTGCTAATGCAGTGTACTCTATGGATAGTCAAGAGCATGATCCTGAAACTTAACACTACCCGACGAGCACAGCTGAAAAAGCTTCTGTAGATCGGGTGAGCCTTCTCTTTTTGGCTCTGTAAGAGAACAAGGTCATTGCCTTAAAATCACCCTTCTAAGCCCATGTATGCACAAAGCCAGGAGAAGACTGATATCCAGGCAGATTCAAGATGAGCAGCCATGTTCTGAACCACCTGAAACAGACAGATTGAGTGTTTAGATAAACAGAGTTACCTTAGTTTAACCTCAATTTAATGGTCAAACTGGATGCAGAGATTCCCTGCTCTCATTGAGGGAACAGGAATCTGACCTAGTTCAATTGGCCACCACACTAGAGACCAGCTATTGCTAGGATGGCCAAAAGGTCACTTTTTTCTCCAAATTGAGCTCAAGACAGCTAATATTCTTCCATTTAGCTATAGCTTATCGTCTTAAAAAAAGCTCTTTAATTTCAGAAACCTGTTCAGAAACTGAAACCACAACCTCTGTCTGATCAGCATGACAATAGAAAAGGGAAAAGATTGTACGATTTATGCTACAGGAGCAAGACCAACATCAAAATGTGTGGAACTAAGAAGATCCCTGCGGCACTCCTCCAATCATAGATATATGTAAATAGGTCAATCCTGACCACTTAAGACTAGTGCGACAAAAAGGAATGTAGCCAGATAAGTGCTGCTGCTCATATTCCTGTAGAATAAAAACTCTGGAAGACAGCGTGGGAAACTCTCGAAAGCTGCCGAAATGTCCAGCAGCTTAACCACCGTTACACAATACAGAACACAGATGCTCAGAGACAGTCAACAGTGCCATTTCAGTACCGTACAAGATTGCGTTCTTCCAGCTTAGATGACGAATGATTGCTTTTTCTAGACTCTGGGTGGAAATGGAAACAAAGATATAGGCCTATATTGGTATGTCAAGACAGTGTTATCTGCTAAGTTTTTTTTCTCATCATTAATATTACATGTGCTTGTCTCCAAAGGGATAGGACCGTAGCTGATTCTATGCAGTTATGCAAAAGTAGGGATTAATGATTCAATTAAAGTCACACTTTAGCATCTTTGGAGGGCAAGAATCACTAAGAGCCAGGAAGACAAGATCGCTGTAAAATGCTAAAATTCTGTAGGGATATAGGCACAAAAGCAGTCAAAGAAGAAACAAATAAGTCCTAATTAAGCTCCAAGGTAAAGGCAAACTGGTCTGCATCAAACCGAAGCTAAGTGTTTTTGTAACTGGAAACAATTGCTTCTGTAAAAAAAAAAAAACTTTTCACCACTCTTCCACTCTTGTTTGACATCAAATCACGCAACGCTCGAGCTGTGTGACAGCCTGGTCAGAGAACACCCGTTACGCAGAACTAAAAGATAACTAAGTGACAAGTGGCTGTCCACCTTTAGGAAAATGACAGTAGAAGGTATCACACAAAGACCGGACCAGACCCAAAGACTAGGAATAACCACTGAAAGGTCACTTACATTCGTAACATTAAGGTTTAAAGTGCGTCCTGCACTGTGCGTAGAAAATGGGACTGTTAAATTTAGGGTAAAGGGATTTTCCAAAATGTCCTTGCGTATGAATGTAGAGTTATCTACATCAATGTCGAAATCACCAAAGAGCATGAATTTGGCAAATTTAAAAACATAAGGTGCAACACGAGCATCTGTAGATGGAAATCACTGTGTGGACCAAAACAGCAATAAACCAGTGTCCCCTAATAAACTGCATATATGTCCATTTTAAAAGAATTTAAGACCTTCCATCTGATACAAATTCTGACCTGTATTTATAGAGCAGATCTGAAAGGGTGGCCTTGATGCAAGATATACAAGTTGAATGAACAGCAAATGCTGAATTGAGCATAGTTGTTTTAGGGAGCCACATTTTGCTAAGGAAAAGAATATCTGGCCGATTACCCTCAAATCTTGCAGATGTGAACAATGCTTGGAATCTGATATTGATTACATCATATACATTACTACTGCCCACTAAGTTCCTGCCTATAGAGCTGGCCACTTCCACGACTGCTTACAACTAAGACTGCTAGTTCAAGATTATGGGGTATTTGCAGCTTCTGCTAGTACACCAATCCAGAAGCTCCAGAGTATGGTAGGAGATTGAGTTGAGGCACTAATAGCACATAATGAAGGGCCCACGTGCGAAGCATGAGCCAGGTACAAACAGCTTGCCTTCATCACAGACATTTCAGTCAAAATGGCAACATACACTTCATCGAGAGAGACTACAGTACCCTAACAAATTCCCAACCTCCCCATCTACTGTATGGCCTCTACAACAGGGAAGCCTTCTCATATATAAACTGACTCAGGAAAACGAACTGGACCAGTAAGTGGAGGCAGAAAAATAAAGTGAAAAGTGCAGAAATTGAAAATTAATGATTTTAATCTGTTGAGCCAAACCACTGGAAGAGGATATGCTTGAAAATTGAGCCCGCTACTCCATGTACTTCCCCAATGCAGCTTCAGAGGATCAGAATTCTAGCTGAAGAAATCATGAATTTGCTTGAAAGTACTCCTCTTCCTCCAGGAAGATCTGAGCCTCCCTCCTGGACTTACCGTGCACTAGGGGCTTGGCGTCAGGAGAGGCCCGGCCACAGAATTTGGTGCTGTAAGGCGCATATGTGGTCTGAGGTGGAGCAGGACACAGTGTAGGTGGCAGCATATGTTTGTGCTGGCGCAGAAGAAGGGACTGGAACAGCAGCAGGTGCCTAAGATGAAGCATAAAACTGGCAGGCCATATGTCTTCTCGGGACCCCGAAGGGGCACCAGCTTGGTACATTACCAGGCACAAATGTTAAATAAAGCACTAAGGAATACTGCAATGTGAGTACTCAGTGCTGAGAAGTCCAGATAAGGTAGAGTCTGTGCAAACTGAAGGATGTCTAGTGGTCCTGGGGTTTGCTCCAGTGGCGGTGTCAGATGAATCACTTGGTTGAGTTGGCTCCAACTCCAGCTCAGAGGATGATGAACCCGTGGGAGACAGGGGCGCTGTGGAGAGACTTACCTTTGCTGTGCTGCTTACATTTTCTATGCTTCTTTCACTTACAGGATGAATAAGATGGTGACCTTGAACAGGCACTGGAGAGACACTGACCTCTCCTCTGGTCAGAGCCTGAGACAGAACCAGTTCAGCCACCAATACTTAAGCCTCCTTGGGGGTGCGTGCTGAGGCACGCATCTAGGGCCTAAAGTCACGGTCTGACTCCCAGCATCAGAGAGTGGGTGTCGGTAATGGACATGGTCCCCTCGCAATCCATACAAAATATGAAGCCTGAATGCTTCAGGGGAAACATTTTAGCACAGCATAAATAATTATTTGTGGGAATGCACACAACTCAGAGGCCTGGCACTGAGAACAAAAGTTCTGAGCGATTTGTGAAATTTTAAAAAGACTACAGCTGTCAAGAGTCATTCTGATTAATAGATATGGACATAAGATTCCATTAACATTAGAGAAAATTATACAGATAGAGATCAAATGGCTCATCATTAGGACTCACTGGGCTTTACAGTTCTAGGGAAGTAAAACAAAGGTGTTTATAACTGGCAGAATAAAATGATCAAGAACAAATTAATAAGTTACTTACCTTTGGTAACAAATTATCTGGTAGAGACCGGTTCTAGTTGTAGATTCCTCACCTCAGAAATTCCCCCAGGCATAAGTCTAGATCCAGAGATTTTTCTTTGAGCAGTACCCTTGCACGCAGTTAGGTGGTGTTGGTTGACTCCATGTCCATTGCTGGCGTCGTGGTTGCCTGGTACAACATTGGGGGTCATATACAGGTGCCACCCAGGCGCATTGTCATCAGTTTATTTTCATGACTTTCCACGCCAGTCGCGGAGCCAGGAAGAACACAGACTCTGGTGTGCCAGAACTAGGGCCTTGCAAGGGAAACCCCTGTCCTTAGAAATTAGTGCACACAGCGGGGAGGTTGATTAGGTCGGCAAGGAATCTGCAACTAGATTATGTCTCAACCAGTTCATTTGTTACCAAAGGTAAGTACTTGCTCATCTGATAGAGACTTCTAGTTGCATGTTCCTTATCTTAGAATAGATAACCAAGCAATACCATCCAAGAGGCAAACACAAGATCATAATAGGAAGTCCTGCAGGACCAAACAGGCAATGTACCCATCCCCATGGACCAGACTGTTGAGGCAGTAGTTTTTAGTAAACGTGTGCAAGGACGCCCACGTAGCTGCCTGACAGATATCCAGGAGTGGAACTCCACGTGCTAATGCAGCGGTTGCAGCTGTTGTCCTGGTAGAACGAGCGCACAAGCCCCCTGGGGGTTGCTTCTTAGCCAATGAGTAGCACATTTTAATGCAGAGAACCACTCATCTAGAGTGTCTCAGACTTGTCTGATCACCATGCCACAAATTTGTTCCATCTACAGGTGTATACTGTGTTGGTGGAGGGATGCCTGGCTGCCACAACAACATCACAGACTTTGGGCGGAAGGTTAAAAGCTGGCAAATGCCACCAGTCAGTCTCCACACAAGAAGGCGGAGACTGGACAGGTTTGGGCGGTGCTGCTCCGACAGAAGATCCTCTCGAAGAGGCAGTCTGATCAGAGGATCGCTGGCCCTGCTCCAGAGCTTGTGATACTATACTCTTCGTGCCCAGTCCAGAGCCACAAGAATGACTTGTGCCCGGTCGTTCCTGATCTTCTTGAGAACTCTGGGCAGAAGTGGTGCTGGCGAAAGGAAGGCCTGAGCTCCACTCAAGGCGAAAAGCATTGCGGAGCGAGTGCCTCCTTGGAAACTCCAACATGCAAAACAGCTGAAATGCGCATTCTCTGAGGAGACGAACATGGAGGCACCATTCGTGATCGACCAGGCATCGACAGCTGAGTTAGTCTGCTCTGACATTCAGTGAGCCCGCCAGATGTTAGATCACCAGGGATAGGTCTTGATGTTCCAGCCATGTCCAGAGGCTTAGAGCCTCCTAACAAATGGTCCACGATCCCACACTCCTCTGTTGCAGTCCCACATGGCAGTGGTGTTATCACCTCCACCACTTTCCCTTTGTGGGCGGGAAGGAATGCTTTAAACGCTAGTCTGATCGCCCTGAACTCCAAAAGGTTGATATGGATCTCAGACTCCACCAGAGACCGAACGCCTCTGATCTCCGCCTCTCCCATGTAGCCGCCGCCTCCCAGGAGTGACGCATCTGTCACTACAGTTGCATCTGGTAAGGAAAGTGAAAGGGGATCAGCCTTTGGCCCTAATCGCAGTTCGAAAGCCACTACTCTGAGATCTGGAACACGTCAGAGAGATTCCCCTGATGCTGCGCCCACTGAAACTTCAGGTCCCACTGCAGAGCCCGCATATGCCATCTGGCATGAGTTCCAAGCAGGAAGCCATGAGGCTTAGCAGCCCCAGTGTCATTATAACCGAAATTCAGGATAGGGGCCCAAACATCGGTGTCAGCCTGAATATCATGGACTCTCCGCTACAGAGGATAGGCCAGAAACTGCGCTGTGTCCAGAACAGCTCCGATGAAAGGGAGCATTTGAGAAGGAGTCAAGTGTGACTTCGGCACATTTACAGTGAACTCCAGTGAATGCAGGTGGTCCGCCGTAGTCTGGAGGTGGGAGATGACAGACTAGGACAATTTTGCCTTCAGCCAGTTGTCAAGGTAGGGGAAGACAAAACCCTAATCTGCGCTGATGAGCTGCAACCACTGCCAACACTTGGGTGAACGCCTGAGGGGCACTGGTACGGCCAAAGGGGAGCACAGTGAATTGAAAATGCTCATGACCTACCACGACCCGCAGGTAACGTCTGTGGGCAGGCAGGACGGGAAGTCCAATGCTACCATCCAGTCTCCAGGGTCCACAACAGATAGGACCTGAGCCAGAGTGAGCATTTTGAACAACTTCTTCCTGAGAAAGAGATTGAGGGCCCAGGTCGATGCGGAGGCCCATGTCCTTCGTGGGCACCAGAAAGTAGCAGGACTAATAACCACAAACTACTTCTGGCACAGAGATGCTCCCTTGGCCAAGAGCGCCATAACCTCCAAATGGAGGAGTGCCAAGTGATCCTCTCATCCATGTAGGAACCTGGCCTGGTGTGTGGTGAGCACCTATGGTGTTATCACCTTAAACCAGGTCCAAGTATCCCCTACTAGAGAGGTGTATGCAGTGTCTAGGAAGCCGAGGCTCTCTAGAGGTAGCTGTGGATGAGCAGCCAAGACTTATCTAGGAGATATGCAAAGCTTATGCAATACCTCTACACTCATACAATACACATGAACGAACCACAAAGTGTTCCAAAAATAAAGGTATTTTATTATAGTAACACAAATACCAAAATACTGTATAGGCAATACTCCACTAGGCGAGTAAACACTTAAGTAGTGAAGGCCCCAGGGGGAGACCAAACCATATACTAAGTGGAAGGTGAATGGCAGTCCCCCACCCAAGAAAGAGGAATCGGGAGAGGGGTGCTGGAGGAGCTAAGAACCCCAAAAGGTAAGTACCAAGGTGCCCCCAACATCCCGGAGAGAAGCGGTAAGTACCTGGTTGTTCCCCAAACCAACAGGAGAACTTTGGAAAAGGACTGTGCAAGACCCAGGCAAGACTGGAAGAAACCAAAGGTGTATCTCAACAGAAAAGGTCCTGCAAAGAAGGGTACCAAGCCAAGTTCAGGTTGGAGTGTCCGGCTGTGGCAGGAGCCACCACCCACGCTTCTGTGGATGCAGGACCAGGTCGATGAAGAAAGTCAGCAGTGCAGCACAGGAGCAGAAAAGGAGTTCCAGAGGTGATGCAAGTAATGTCCCACGTTGGTGGTCGTGATGCTGGAAAACCACCCTAAGGTCTTGGCAAAAGCAATAATCAGAGAAGAGGGGTTTGCAAGGCTGAAGAGGACTAGCAAGGCCCAGGGGACTCAACCCAAGGAGGGGAGGCCGAGGTGGAGTGTCACAAGATGATGAGGCAGCACTCACAGGCAACCGGCACAGCAGTCGCAGTAAGGCCCCCACAGCACACCTGAAGAGGAGTCCCACGTCGCTGGAGCAGCAGGCAGGAGACTACTTTGCAGGGAGGAGTGCTGGAGAGAGAAGGGCTTACAGTCTCCCAAGTTGGACAGCTGGTAGAGAGGACCAAGGGGACCACTACAGACTACCACCTGTGATGCAAGATACATGCTGTTCCGGAGGAGAGAGGATCCACGCAGCTGGTCATTGTTGCAGTTGGTGCCGCGGATGCAGGGGAGTAACTCCTTCACTCCAAGGGAGATTCCTTCTTACTTCTTTTGCAGGCTGAAGACTCCTCGCCCTCAGAAGATGCACAGGCAGGGAAATGCTGCAGTTGCTGGAAGGAGCCGGAGAAACAATGTTGCAAAGCAGAGTCCTCGCTGGAGTTGCAGATTGTCAGTTCCTGGATGGTTCAGTTGCAGTCTAGGTAGCCAGAAGATGAAGTAAACGATGCAGAGGAGTCCTCCTGGAATCTTCCACATCGAATCTGAGGACCCACCAGAGAAGGAGACCCTAAATAGCCCAGGAAGGGTGATTGGTCACTTAGTAGAGTGACCACATATAAGGAGAGGGCTGTGACATCACCTGCCTGACCTGGCCACTCAGATGCTCCCAGGGGCCTCTGCCCACCTTGGATTCAAGATGGCAGAATCAAGTGGCCAACTGGAGGAGCTCTGGGCACCACCCATGGGGTAGTGATGGATAGGAGAGTGGTCACTCCCCCTTCCTTTGTCCAGTTTCACACCACAGCAGGACCGGGGTCCCTAGACTGGTGCTAACCAGTTTATGCAAGGCGGGCACCAAACATGCCCTTCAAAGCATACCAGTGCTTCGGGAGGCTACCCCTCCCAAACCATGTAACACCTATTTCCAAAGGGAGAGGGTGTTGCCTTCCTTTCCCAAAGGAAATCTTTTGTTCTGCCTTCCTCTGCTTGAGCTGGTCAAGCAGCAGGAGGGCAGAAGCCTGTCTGAGGGGTGGCAGTAGCACAGGCGGCCTGGAAAACCCCAGAAAACTGGAAGGAGCAATGCTGGGGTTCCTCTAAGGAGCTCCCGGAGTGCATGGAATCATACAACCAATACTGGCAACAGTATTGGGGTATGATTCCGACATGTTTGATACCAAACATGCCGAGGTTTGGAGTTACCATTGTGCAGCTGGATATTGGTCCCCAATGTAAGTCCCTAGTATATGGTACCTAGGTACCCAGGGCTTGGGGTTCTAGGGGATCCCTATGGGATGCAGCGGTTATTCTGCCACCCGTAGGGAGCCCATGTAAAGGGTTCTGCAGGCCTGCCATTGCAGCCTGCGTGAAACAGGTGCATGCACCCGTTTTCACTACAGGTCACTACACCAGGTCACTATAAGTCACCCCTATGGTAGACTTCTCAGCCCAGAGGGCAGGGTGCAGGTACCTGTGTATGATGGCACCCCTGCACTAGCAGAGATGCCCCCACAAACTCCAGAACCATTGTACTGGACTTTGAGAGTGCAGGGACGCTATTTTACACGTGTACTGGACATGGGTCACTACCTATGTCCAGCTACATAATGTTAACTCCGAACCTGGGCATGTTTGGTATCAAACATGTTGGAATCATACTCCAGTACTGTTGCAAGTGTTGGAACCATGATTCCATGCATTCTGGGTGCTCCTTAGAGGACCCCCAGCATTGCTACCACCGGTCTTTACAGGGTTTTCCAAGCAGCCCAGCTGTTGCCACCCCTCAGACAGGTTTTGGCCTTCCTGCTGCTTGATTAGATCAAGCCCAGGAAGGCAGAACAAAGTATTTACTTTGGGAGAGGGAGTTAACACCATCCTTCATTTGGAAATTGGTGTGACTGGCTTGGGAGGGGTAGCCTCCCTAAGCCACTGGTTTACTTTGAAGGGCACACTTGGTGCCCTCCGTGCATAAACCAGTCCTCACTGGTTCATGGACACCCAGTCCCTGCTCTGGCGTGAAACTGGACAATAGAAAGGGGAGTGACTACTCCCCTGTCCATCACCATCCCAGGGGTGGTGCCCAGAGCTCCTCCAGAGGGTGCCTGGGTTCTGCCATCTTGTTTTTCAAGGTTGAGAGGGAACTCTGGGAGCATCTGAGTGGCCAGGCAGTAATGTCAGAGCCCCCTCCTAATAGGTGCTTACCTGGTTAGGTGACCAATCCCCCTTTCAGGGCTATTTATGGTCTCTCTCCTGGGTGGGTCCTCAGATTCGACTTGCAAGATTCCAGCAGGATTCCTCTGCACCCTCTGCTTCGACTTCTGGCCTCCAGAACTGCAGCTGGAACCTCCAGGACCAGACACGCTGCTTCCAAGAAGAAAGGACTCTTCAGCAACATTGTATCCAGGGCTCCTGCCAGCTTTGTAACATTTCCCTCACCGTGCATCCTCAGAAGACTAACTTCAGTCTGTACAGGAAGGAGGAGGAATCTTCTTTGGAGTGAAGGAGTCACTTCCTTGCAACCGCAGGCACCTACAACAAGCGACGGCCGGCTGTGTGGATCCCTTCTCCTGCTGAGCTGCGTGGATCCTGCATCACGGGTGGTGGTGGTCCGGAGTAGTCCTCTTGGTCCTCTCTGCCATCTGTCCATCTTTGGTGGAGGTAAGTCTTTGCCTTCCCAAGCAGGACAGTACCCCCATGCACTGTCTCTCTTGCAGCTGCCAAGGCTTGTTTGCATCTCCTCCAAGGGACCGTCAGGCGGCTTGTAGCTCCAGACCCCAGCACTCCATCCTGCAAAGCACAGCCTTCTACGTGGATCTCCTGCGGCATGGGATCCTCATTTGTGGTGCTGAGTAGGCTTCCTATGCGGCTCCTGTGTCCCTGTCCTGTGGGGCTCCTGTGTGTGCTGCCTCTGTTCCTGTGGACTCTGACGCTGAGGGTCCCCTGTGTCTTCCCCCTCCCGGGTTGAGTCCTGGCCCTTACTGGTCCCCAACAGCACCTCTTTTCTACTAACCACGAGTTTGCCTTTGCCAAGGCTCGTTGGCAGAATTACTGCACCAACACCCATCTGCAATCTTCCATTCAGCGTGGGTGTACCATCGCCATCCGTCAGGAATTCTTCTCTGGCTCCAGGGCTGGCCTGTTGTTCATCACGTCGACCAACTCCTGCATCCACAGCTGTAGCCTCTACTCCTCCTGGAGTCCACTGTGACTCTTGGACTTGGTCCCCTCTCTCCACAGACCTTTCTTCAGGAATCCACCGCTAGTTTTCTTGCAGTCTTCTCAGGATGTCTTTTTTCTCCTTCTCAGTGGTATGGAGAAAATCCAGTGTTTTACTCCTGCATTACTGGTCGCTGGGGTGTACTTTGTTATTTACCTCTCTGGTTTTCTAGTACTCCCAGCTCCCCTCTACACATTTTACTTACCTACGTGGGCGTAGCTGTTTTGCATTCCATTTATTTAGTATATGGTTTGTACTCCCCCTAGGGTCACTATTGGTTATTGCTATTTGCACTGCTTTCTGACCATGTTCATGCCTGTTGCTGATGACTAGTGTATATATTTAGTGTATTACTTACCTCCTAAGGGTGGGTTACCATTCTAGTATTTTGTGGTGATTTGTCCCACAAATAAAGTACCTTCATTTTTTAACAACTGAGTTTTCTTTCATGCGTGTAAGTGCTATGTGACTACAGTGGTATTGCATGAGCTTTGCATGTCTCCTAGATAAGCCTTGACTGCTTATCCATAGCTACCTCTAGAGAGCCTGGCTTCTAGACACTGCCTACACTTCACTAACAGGTGATACCTGGAACTGGTATAAGGTGTAAGTACCATAGTTACCCAACACACACCAGGCCAGCTTCCTAAACTAAGCAAACAAATTATAGGGGCAGAGAGCACAGTCACTGGGGTCCTGGTTAGGAGGATCCCAGTGAACACAGTCAAAACACACTGACAGCAGATAACAGGTGGGGGTAACCATGCCAAAAGAAGGGTACTTTTCTACAATCCGATCAGAGGATGGTGGCATGGTAGGAAGGGTAGTCTCGAAGGGGAGGAGTAGCCTCTCTGGACTATTTCAAAAGCCCACCTGTCTGACATGATGGCGTCCCATCTGGGCAGGTGATGGCAAATCCTGCCACCGATTGGTCTCTAGTGAGGAAGTGCCAGATCAGGAAGGGGTGGGCAGTGGACTGGTTAGACCTCTTGATCCCACGTCCCCGGCCACACAGAGGCTGAGCAGCATGCAGGAAACAGACGTGATTGGGCGGCCACAAAAGGGGCAAACAAAAGAAAAACTGAGTGGGTGAATGGCATAAGCAAGGCCAAGGGACCAGGCCGTAGCCCGGGACTCTCTAAAGCTCTTGAGCACAGAGTATGCTTTGTCCCAAAGAGATGGATGCCAACAAAGGGCACGTCCACCAAAGTAGATTGAGCATTCCCTGAAAAGCCAGATGTCCATAACTAGGCGTGGCACCTCAAGGCCACTGTCTAAGCAACCGATCTACCCAGAGTTGGTCAGATCCAGCCCACATCTCACTGTGAACTTGGCTGCGTCTCTTCCATCAGCAAAAGCCGGCAAAGACCTGTGGCAGCACTTGCACAACCGTGTTCTGTAAGGTATGGGTGTAGGGGCCCAAAAGGCATGCTGTGTTCACAGACCACAATGGCAGTCTGGAGGAAGAGAACAACTTCCTCCCAAGGTCGTCCAGACTCTTATTCTCTATCCAGGGGAATGGAAGGGAAAGCTCCCTAGGATGTTGAGGCGTGGATGACCAAGCTCTCGGGTGCAGTGTTAGGTCAGGAAAGGTGGGTCGTTAGGTGCAGGCCTATGGCAAAAGACTAGTGTCCCATTAACAGGTGCCCTGTGTTGATTCTGTGCCAGGTCCCCAGGACAACATCCGTGAGGGCTTCGATGAAGGGCAAAAGTGGTTCTGACGTGGAGGCCCCTGACTGAAGCACCTCAGTCAGCAGATCGGTCCTGACAGTCACCAAAGGCAGTTCAAGGCCCAAGACCTCGGCCACTCCCCCACACCACCACAGAGTAGGAAGCTCCCCTCCTCAGTAGCCATGGTAGGGGGGGAGTAGGCATACCAGGATCAGGGAAGGTATCCAGACCACTGGCTTTGCCCAGTTCCTGAGCCTACACCATTGGGTCTTAAAGCAGGAATTTTAAAGGGTCCAGTAACCCCATCCATACCCTCGCACTACGTCATACCCATAGAATTAAGGGACAACATCTGGTATGGGGACCAAAGTCCCCGCAGAAGTCTGAATCGGCATTGAGCAACATCACCCCAGTTCTGGGTCAGAGTTGGCAATAAGTATGGGATCGACGCCAACCTGTGGGCCCAGGCGATGTCGGGAGTATCGACACCGTAACATCGTCAGGGAAGGTCACAAAGGTATGAACGATGCCAGTCTGGATCCAGAAACGGATCCTTGGGTGCCCCTTGGAGCCGAGGCTGAAGCCGCCGGCACAGAACCCAAAGGAGCCCCTCCAACCCTGCAGAGCCCGAAGGCTCTGAGACAGAGCCGGACTTCCCAAAGGTAAGGCGTATGGCCTCGTAAAATTCTTTTAACTGGGTAGGGGTGCCTCCCAGAAACTCAGGGAGGTGACGAGCCGACTCAGAAACAAACTCTAAAGACGTGAGACAGAGCAAAGACGCTCCTACTGCGTCGTCCGACCTACGGGGTGAAGTCTAAGAATGCTTGTGCTTCTTAGAATTCTTCTTGTGTTTACCCGAGTGACCAGACAATTTGAGGTGGGACGAGGAGGAGTGGTAATGGCTCCGCAAGCAGTCTTGGGACCTTTGTCTCGACCAAGAGCAATGCGGAGCCAGACGCGAGCAGCTTTAGGGACGGCTCCCTCAAAGCCTTTGGGTTCATGGCCCGGCAGTCGGAGCGTGACTTTGGGTTGTGGTCGCACTCCAAACACCGGAAACACACCAAGTGCGGATCAGTCACCGACAGCGACCCGAGTCGCAAGGTTTGAAGCCCGTCTTACGGGATGACATCTTGACGCACCAGAAGTCAAAAAACTTCTACAAAGTCAAAAGGTCAGTCAAAAAGTGACTTTAAGGGTAGCACACACTGGATCTGCACATAGGCTGGCCTGAAAAGAAAAGAGCAGATGTCAGCGCGCCGGGGTAGTACTTATATACGACCTGCAACTTCATTTCCGGCGACCACAACGCCAACAACAAACGTGGAGTCGACCGATGCCACCTAAAGGCACGCAAAGGTACTGCTCGTAGAAAAATTTCCATATCCAGATTGACATCTGTGGGAAATTCTAAGGCGAAGAATCTGCAACTAGAAGTCTCTATCAGACACCACATTTCAGGAAAGCATATACATCAAGGAAAGCCCTATTGTCCTGAATAAGGAGGAAAACCTTTGATGCTCTTGTGGTCTCTACACTTCAGACTGGATAAATCCTGTCAAGCGAATGCAAGTCAATGCATAGCACTTCCTACAAAAATTGATCAACCACAATTCCTTTGAAATCCAACACAAACAATCTTCTATAACAAAACGAAAGAGGTACTTCTTGAGTTTAGCTATTAATACACCATATAGTGAAGAAAGTTCCATATTGTCTGGGGGTTTATGTTTTTTTAAAGAGGGAAGGGAGTGCAAGTCCATTTGCTACATCTAAATTATTGCGTAGTATTGAGACTTAAAGAAAATTATTTAGGTTGATAGACAATACACAAACTACACTCAATGTCATTCAATTGTTACTCAGCTCTGCAAAGCAATTAATCTACATAAACCGAAAAAACAAAACTCTAGTACAAGTGAAGTGAATAATTGCCGTGTTTGCTGAGTATAGGATCATAATAAAATATTAAACTTCTTACACTCTAGTATTGTGACAGCCCTGTCACACCACCATGTTGATACGCCCGTTCACCCTGGTAAGTGGAGTCTTGCGACAGCGCCACATCAATCTGGGACTTAAACTCATCTCCAAGGTAACTGTCCTAAAATGAAAAACGAAAATACCACAGAATTTGAATATACTGACGTATTACATTGTAGTTCGCTGTAATGTTAACATTATCATGAATCAAAGCATTCTTAAGCTACTGCCAAAAAATAAACTAAAAACGTATGCGCAATCCTGAACTGAGGTGATTCAAATGTCAGATTTCGCATAGGCACCAGCAGAAGCCAGATGTGTGAACATTGAAACAGCAGTCTTACAGCAAGTGAAATAAATTAGAAGAATCTAGCAAGACTACAATTGCCCTTGAAATAAGTCATTTCCATTGTCCCTTTAGTATGAAGACAGAAAATTAAAGAGGGCTTTTATCTTTTGAACAGGGGCTGGGAACATGGACTAGCACTGGATTGCTACATTAGCGAGACACAGGACTGCAGAAGTTCAGGCATTCATGTACACTAAACATGTTAGTAGTTTGACCCATTGCAGTAGAAAATGAAAAAGCTATCATATAGTGAGGTAATTGTCTCAGCTTCATTATTTGCATTAGTGAAAACCTCACTATGGACTCTGATGAAAGTTTGATAATCACTATGTTCAAATGTTCTGCCAACTGAACTACTGCTGAAGTTTGGCTGAGTTTGACCCAGTTTGGGAATATTTGCCTTTAAACAGGCATAGAAAGCTACGGGGTCTCAACTCGGCCCACATGTTTCGAGATTAACCATATTGTACCTATTAAGCTCCATACTTAAAACTCCACTTATTTGAGCCCTTTCTCTTCTAATTGCCATCACTCTTTTCAGTCTTTCTATTCACTGTTGAATACAATTTGAAGGGTTTCTCTTAGCATACTCCAAGAAAACGCTTTAAAGCTGTGACATTATCAAATACATCACTTCTACAAAAAGAATAAACAAACCAAAGGGATATGTTTTCCTGTACCACTCAACACAAATAGTTCCACTCAGACCACCAATCCTACTTACAAATTCAAATTGTTTCTTTCTTTCACTTTATACTTTGTAAGCTGTGTATTGCAAATAACACTTCTGTAGTAGTTTTATGTACAAAAAATGAACAAGTTACTCAACTTTGGTAATGCTTTTTCTGGTGGATACAGTATCTACCTGTGGATTCCTCACTTTTTGAATGTCCCCAATGCACCAGCATTCCATGGAAACCTTTCTTCATAGCTCTCCACGTCAACGAGGACGTCAATGTCACAGCTCCAAACGTGACTGCTTGATGTCAGAGCCATAAGTGACCATTTTCCACCCACTTTTTCCATGCTGTCAAGGCGAACGGGTGTAACTAACATCACATGCACAACAATACGTCGCAAGTCACATATATGGAAAATGTCACTTACCCAGTGTACATCTGTTCGTGGCATTAGTCGCTGCAGATTCACATGCTGTGCACATCCCGCCATCTGGTGTTGGGCTCGGAGTGTTACAAGTTGTTTTTCTTCGAAGAAGTCTTTTCGAGTCACGAGACCGAGGGACTCCTCCCATTTCGACTCCATTGCGCATGGGCGTCGACTCCATCTTAGATTGTTTTCCCCGCAGAGGGTGAGGTAGGAGTTGTGTATGCTAGTAATAGTGCCCATGCAATGGAGTGAATGCGTATGTACATAATGAAGTTTAAAGTAATATATTTACAAATGTACAAATGTTTAAGATCTACTTCTGAACGGCTACAGGCTCCCGGGGAGGCGGGTGGGCGCATGTGAATCTGCCGCGACTAATGCCACGAACAGATGTACACTGGGTAAGTGACATTTTCCGTTCAATGGCATGTGTAGCTGCAGATACACATGCTGTGCATAGACTAATAAGCAGTTATCTCCCCAAAAGCGGTGGTTCAGCCTGTAGGAGTTGAAGTAGTTTGAAATAATGTTCTTAGTACAGCTTGACCTACTGTTGCTTGTTGTGCAGTTAACACATCTACACAGTAGTGCATGGTAAATGTATGAGGCGTAGACCATGTTGCTGCCTTACATATTTCGTTCATTGGAATATTTCCTAGAAAGGCCATGGTAGCACCTTTCTTTCTGGTTGAGTGTGCCTTTGGTGTAATAGGCAGTTCTCTTTTAGCTTTAAGATAGCATGTTTGAATGCACTTAACTATCCATCTAGCAATGCCTTGTTTTGAAATTGGATTTCCTGTATGAGGTTTTTGAAAGGCGATAAATAGTTGTTTTGTCTTTCGAATTAGTTTTGTTCAGTCAATGTAGTAGATTAGTGCTCTTTTGATGTCTAATGTATGCAGTGCTCTTTCAGCTACAAAATCTGGCTGTGGGAAGAACACTGGTAATTCTACCGTTTGATTCAAGTGGAACGGTGAGATTACTTTTGGTAAAAATTTAGGATTGGTCCGTAGAACAACTTTATTTTTGTGTATTTGAATAAATGGTTCTGGAATGGTAAATGCTTGAATTTCACTCACTCTTCTTAG
Organism: Pleurodeles waltl; assembly: GCF_031143425.1. Taxonomy (NCBI): domain Eukaryota; kingdom Metazoa; phylum Chordata; class Amphibia; order Caudata; family Salamandridae; genus Pleurodeles; species Pleurodeles waltl. The sequence goes on along the minus strand of NC_090451.1, from coordinate 57,231,549 downwards.
AGATGTGATGGCAATTAAAAATGCAACTTTCCACGTTAAGTATTGCATTTCACAAGAGTGCATGGGCTAAAAAGGTGGACCCATGAGTCGTGTTAAGACAATGTTGAGGTTCCATGAAGGAACTGGTGGTGTTCTTGGTGGTATAATTCTCTTTAGGCCTTCCATAAACGCTTTTATGACTGGTATCCTAAATAATGAAGTTGAGTGCGTAATTTGCAGGTAAGCTGAAATTGCCGTAAGATGTATTTTAATGGAAGAGAAAGCTAGTTTAGATTTCTGCAAATGTAGTAAGTATCCTACTATCTCTTTTGCAGATGCGTGTAAAGGTTGAATTTGATTATTATGGCAGTAATAAACAAATCTTTTCCACTTATTTGCATAACAGTGTCGAGTGGTAGGTTTTCTAGCCTGTTTTATGACCTCCATACATTCCTGTGTGAGGTCTAAGTGCCCGAATTCTAGGATTTCAGGAGCCAAATTGCTAGATTCAGCGATGCTGGATTTGGATTTCTGATCTGTTGTTTGTGTTGTGTTAACAGATCTGGTCTGTTTGGCAGTTTGATATGAGGTACTACTGAAAGGTCTAGTAGTGTTGTGTACCAAGGTTGCCTTGCCCATGTTGGTGCTATGAGTTTGAGTTTGTTTTGACTCAACTTGTTTACTAGATATGGAAGAAGTGGGAGAGGGGGAAAAGCGTACGCAAATATCCCTGACCAGTTCATCCATAGTGCATTGCCCTGAGACTGATGTTGTGGGTACCTGGATGCGAAGTTTTGGCATTTTGAGTTTTCTTTTGTTGCAAATAGATCTATTTGTGGCGTTCTCCACATTCTGAAGTAAGTGTTCAGTATTTGGGGGTGAATTTCCCATTCGTGGATCTGTTGGTGATCCCGAGAGAGATTGTCTGCTAACTGATTCTGAATCCCTGGAATAAATTGTGCTATTAGGCGAATGTGGTTGTGAATCGCCCAATGCCATATTTTTTGTGTCAGGAGACACAACTGTGTCGAGTGTGTTCCTCCCTGTTTGTTTAGGTAATACATTGTTGTCATCTTGTCTGTTTTGACAAGAGTGTATTTGTGGGTTATTATGGGTTGAAATGCTTTCAGAGCTAGAAATACCGCTAACAGTTTATATGAAACTGTTTTTGCTGAATGTCCCATTGTCCTTGGATGCTGTGCTGATTGAGGTGTGCTCCCCACCCTGTCATGGATGCATCTGTCGTTATTACGTATTGTGGCACTGGGTCTTGAAAAGGCCGCCCTTGGTTTAAATTTATACTGTTCCACCATTGAAGCAAGATGTATGTTTGGCGGTCTATCAACACCAGATCTAGAAATTGACCCTGTGCCTGTGACCACTGTGATGCTAGGTACTGTTGTAAGGGCCGCATGTGCAACCTTGCGTTTGGGACAATGGCTATGCATGAGGACATCATGCCTAGGAGTTTCATTACTAATTTGACCTGTATCTTTTGGTTTGGATACATGGCTTGTATGACATTTTGGAATGTTTGGACTCTTTGTGGACTTGGAGTGGCAATTCCTTTTACTGTGTTGATTGTTGCTCCTAGGTATTGCTGTGTTTGACACGGCAGAAGGTGCGACTTTGAGTAATTGATTGAGAAACCTAGTTTGTGTAGGGTTTCTATGACGTAATTTGTGTGTTGTGAACACTGTTTTTGCGTGTTGGTTTTGATTAACCAATCGTCTAGGTACGGGAACACATGTATTTGCTGCCTTCTGATATGTGCAGCTACTACTGCTAGACATTTTGTAAAAACTCTTGGCGCAGTTGTTATTCCGAATGGCAACACTTTGAATTGGTAATGTATCCCTTGGAATACAAACCTTAGGTACTTCCTGTGTGAAGGATGTATTGGTATATGGAAATATGCATCCTTTAGATCCAGTGTTGTCATGTAGTCTTGTTGCTTGAGCAGTGGGATTACTTCTTGTAATGTAACCATGTGAAAATGGTCTGATTTGATGTATGTATTTAATATTCTGAGATCTAGTATAGGTCTTCGTGTTTTGTCTTTTTTGGGTATCAGAAAGTACAGTGAGTAAACTCCTGTGTTTAGTTCTTGTTTTGGTACTAATTCTATTGCTTCTTTTTGGAGCAATGCTTGAACTTCTAATCCTAGAAGATTTATATGTTGTTTCGACATACTGTGTGTTTTCGGTGGGACTGTTGGAGGGAATTCGCGAAATTCTATGCAATAACCATGCTGGATAATTGCTAGTACCCAAGTATCTGTTGTTATCTCCTCCCAATGTTTGTAAAATTGGCTTAATCTTCCCCCCGCAGGTGTTATGTGATGGGGATGTGTGACTTGTGAGTCACTGCTTATTTTGAGGACTTTTGGGGCTTTGGAATTTTCCTCTACTTCTTTGGAATTGTCCCCCTCTATATTGCCCCCGAAAACTTCCCCGCTGATATTGGCTTTGGTAAGTGGGCCTTGTTTGTGATGTTGTGGTTTCTGTAGGTTGTCCTCGAAACCCTCCCCTAAAAGGTGTTTTGCGAAAGGTGCCTCTGCTCTGCGGGGATTAGAGTGTGCCCCTGGCTTTTGCCGTATCAGTGTCTTTTTTGAGTTTCTCAATAGCAGTGTCGACTTCCGGCCCAAACAACTGCTGTTCATTAAATGGCATATTTAGCACGGCTTGTTGAATTTCCGGCTTGAAACCTGACGTGCGGAGCCATGCATGCCTTCTTATTGTTATTGCAGTATTTACTGTCCTTGCAGCCGTATCTGCTGCATCCATTGAAGACCGTATCTGATTATTAGAGATACTTTGTCCTTCTTCTACCACTTGTTGTGCTCTTTTTTGGAACTCCTTGGGTAAGTGTTCTATCAAATGTTGCATCTCATCCCAGTGAGCTCTGTCATATCTTACCAAAAGCGCTTGTGAATTGGCAATGCGCCATTGGTTTGTTGCTTGTGCGGCAACCCTTTTGCCCGCAGCATCAAATTTGCGACTCTTTGTCTGGAGGTGGTGCGTCTCCCGAGGTATGAGAGTTTGCTCTCTTACGAGCTGCCCCGACAACTACTGAGTCTGGAGTTAACTGCGTTGTAATATAAACAGGATCTGTTGGCGGTGGCTTGTACTTTTTCTCCACCCTTGGAGTTATGGCTCGGCCTTTAACAGGATCCTGAAAGATTTGTTTTGAATGTTTTAGCATTCCTGGGAGCATAGGTAGTCTTTGGTACTGGCTATGAGTGGAGGTTAGCGTGTTAAACAAGAAGTCATCCTCAATTGGTTCTGAATGCAAGGTGACGTTATGTAAAGCAGCTGCCCTTGCGATCACCTGTGTGTAAGATGTACTGTCCTCAGGAGGGGATGGCCTGGTAGGGTACGAGTCTGGGCTGTTGTCCGATACTGGAGCATCGTAAAGGTCTCATGCATTGGGATCATCTTGACTCATGGCAGTATGAGTCGGTGAGTGCATCAGTGGAGGAGTTGCTACTGGTGATGTGTGCACTGATGGTGGTGGAGAAGGTGGTGGAGTTGTTTTCTTTGCCACCTTTGCCTGTGGCTCCTTGCCCTTTTCGTGAAAGGCAAGTTTTCTTTTTGTTTTAATTGGAGGAAGAGTGGTTATCTTCCCTGTGACTTGATGAATGTGGAGCCTTCTTTGAGTATAGTCTGGCTCTACAGCTTGAAGTTCCTCTCCAAATCTATGTTTTTTCATTTGTGAGGCTAATCCTTGTTCCTCTGTATAGGAACCTGTTCTCGGCTCCGAGGCTGGATGTTTCGGAAATGAAACTTTTTCGGAGGTCTTTTTAGGCTCCGAAGAAACCTTTGTAATTTTCGGCGTGGTGGTGTCGCGGTGCCGAATTTGTTCAGTGCCGCTGTCACGGTGCCGAGATTTCTCAGAGCCGATGTCTTGGGTCCGAGATTGCTGTGTGGCGGTATCTCGACCGGAGTCGGATGACTTCGACACCAGCATGCCCTTTTTTGGTGCCTTGGCGCGGTGGTCACCGCTTTTTTGGGTTAAGCCATGGCCTGTTGGCGGTGGCGTCCCCTGGGCTTTAGCGCTTTTTTCGTGAGTTTTTGTTTTCGACGTCTTACTCACGGTTTTCGGCGTTTCCTCGGGATCGATCGATCTCAGAGTCCGACTCCTGGGTGGAGAATGTTTCTTCCTCCTCCTCGAAACGCTCATGTCCTGTCGGCGCCAACGCCATTTGCAGTCTTCTTGCTCTTCGGTCCCGGAGTGTCTTCCTGGACCGAAACGCTCCACAGGCCTCACAAGTATCCTCCTTGTGTTCTGGTGACAAACACAAGTTACAGACCAGATGTTGATCTGTATATGGATACTTGTTATGGCATTCTGGACAGAAGCGGAATGGGGTCCGTTCCATCAGCCTTGAAGAGACACATGGCCGGGCCGACCAGGCCCCGACGGGGATGGAAGAAAACCTCGAAGGGCCACCGGAGCTCTTCTTAATTCGGTGTCGATCTGCTGTAACTAACCCGATACCGAACGCAAACAATACCGACGATTTTTCCGAGATTCTAACTAACTTTCCGACCCGAAACACGGAGCGAAAAGGAACAAGTCCGAACACGATGGCGGAAAAAAAACAATCTAAGATGGAGTCGACGCCCATGCGCAATGGAGTCGAAATGGGAGGAGTCCCTCGGTCTCGTGACTCGAAAAGACTTCTTCGAAGAAAAACAACTTGTAACACTCCGAGCCCAACACCAGATGGCGGGATGTGCACAGCATGTGTATCTGCAGCTACACACGCCATCGAACACACAAATATGTATATAAATAGAAAATTGCAAACCATATACAGATTTTTGGGGCATATGCAGACAAGCAACAGGGGGATGGGGGTGATTTGTGCGGATGGGCCACTGAGGAACCCACGTGTAGGTACTATCGCCACCAGAAAAAACGTTACCAAAGGTAATTAATTTGTTCTTCCTATGGATACGTCTACCTGTGGATTCCTCAGCTTTTGAATAGAATACCCAAGCAGTTTCCCACTGTGGTGGGTGCCTGTGCCTATACCAAAAAATCTTGCTGGAAAGAATGAGCCAAGTGACCGTCCCACCTCACTTCAGAGAATAAGCAGTAGTGCATTGTTAAAATGTGGAGGGAGGCCGAAATTGCCGCTTTACAAATGTCAACTATTGTGACACCTCTAGCCAAAGCCGAAGTAAAAGACTGAGCTCTAGTTGAATGAGCTCTAATACCTTCAGGCGGCTCCTTGTTGGCCATGATGAACAGATCTTTATGCACAGGATGATCCAGATGGACAATGTCCTCTTATGTACAGACTTTCCTTCCATTTTTGGCTACACAGCCAATAAACAGTTGATCGTCCAGCCAGAGATCACTTGTCCTTCCAGTCCATTTAAAAGCTCACAATCCTTCTAGGGTCCAAGCAATGAAACTGTTCCTCCTTTTAGATAGAAGGGGAGGAGGATAGAAAGTAGGCAAAGTAATTGGGTGGCCCAAGTGGAAGGGATGAATCACTTTTGACAGGAAAGCAGCCCTGGGTCTCAACACCAACTTATCTGCAAAGAAAGTCATGAAAGGGGATTCTACATTTAAGGCCTGCAATTCGCTAACACGTCTAGCTAACCTTTTAAACGTAAGAAGTCTCAAAGGACAACTATCTAAGGGTTTAAATGGGGTACTCATTAGGTAAGTTAGTGTACAACCTGCCCCTGTGAAAGATGGTCTTCTCTAGGAGGGAAACAGAGTGCAGGGTACAACGAGAGGTGAAGGTCTGTGTACCACACCCTTCATGGCCAATTCTGGGGATATTAACGTGCCTTGTGCCCGGTCTTGGCGAATGTTCCTCAGAACCCAAGGAATCAAGGGTAAGCGGGGGAATGCGTAAAGCAGTTGGGAGCTCCAGTCCAAATGAAACAGCTCCCCCACAAAGCTTCCTGCAGCGGATACTTAAGGCTGCAGAACAATTGGCAGTATGCATTCTCATGAGTGGCAAACGGGTCTGTCTGAGGGGTCTCCCATAGCCAGAAGATGTGTAGCACAACCTCCAGATGGAGCTGCCACTTGTGATCGGCTGTAAAATGCCAACTGTCCACAGGTAAGTTCAGAACTCTGGACAAGTGATTCACAATGATGTAAACAATGTCTTGGAATGAGGTTTTGAGTGGGTTAATGTGTTTAGGCGTACAGTAGAATATACAAAGTTTCCATTTTGCAGCATAACACTGTCTGGTTGTAGGTTTACATGCCTCTTTAAGAATGTCCATGCATTCTGATGGTCAATTTTAATAACCGAACTCTGACTTCAGGAGCCATATCACAAAGTTGAGCATTTTGGGATCTAGATGCCGGATCTAAACTTGATTTAGAGTGAGAAGGTGCTGCCTACTGGGGAGTTTCTCGTGGGGAACTATGAACAGATCCAGAAGTGTTCTGAACCAGATTGGCGTGCCCACGTGGGAGCTACAAGGATCACAGTGAGTGAGGTTTGTCATAGTTTGCACTCTAAAGATGATATGAGTGGGAGAGGCAGAAAACTAAGCATATATCCCTGACCAACTCATCCATAGAGCATTGCCCTTGGACGGAGGAGGATATCTGGAGGCAAAGTTTTGGCATTTTGTATTTTCTGTGGTGGCAAACAGATCTATTTGAAACTGAGAGTATTACTTACCCATAAACTTTTATATGTGAATTCTAAACAAAGTGCCTTTGACACATCAAAGTGATACATTTTTTAAACTGTATTTACCCTGCAGCAAAGATCCTTTTGGTTCTAGAAATAAAGTAGCCTCTGTTAAGCCTTTGGGGAACCCCTGGATTCTGTGCACACTATACCTCATTTGGGAACAGTACATACATAGCCAGCTTCCTATGGTGTTGTGTTGAGTAATGCCCCAATAGCGTTTGTGGTCTCAATCTTTCTTGAGCTTCTCTATTGTGTTGTCAACCTCTTGACCAAATAAATGTTCTCTATCAAAAGGCATGTTGAGAACTGCCTGCTGGATTTTTGGCTTGGACCCTGAACATCTAAGCCAAGCATGTCTTCTGATAATACTAGTATTAAAACTGCATGCTGCGGTACCTGCGGCATCAGTTGCACACCTGATGGAATTGTTTGAGATGGTTTGACCCTCAAACATTCTCTTCTGCACTTTTTCAATGTTCCCCTGGGAGGTACTGGAGAACATCCTCCATTTCGCGCCAATAGTCCCTATAGTAACGTGCTGAAAGTGCCTGTGAATTGGCGATATGCCAATGATTAGCAGCTTGTGCGGCCACCCTTTTCCCTGCTGCATCCATTTTGTTTTGCTCTCCTTATCAGGAGGAGGTGCAACTCCTGTAGATTGTCTGTTAGCATTTTCTCATGCTGTGCTGACTACTATTGAGTCAGGAGGGATTTGTGCACGTATAAACATAGGGTCTGAAGGTGCAGCTATGTAATTTTTTTTTTGGTCTACCCTTGGGGTGATAACTCTAGACCCAACAAGTTATTTAAAAACATCATTGGCATGTCATAAGCATGCCAGGTAGCATAGGTAAAAACTGACAGGTTATAATGTTACAAAGAAGAAATCCTCTTCAATAGGGTCAGTGTGCATGTGAACACTGTTGTATGATGCTGCCCCTGCTATGGCCTGCTGATATGATGTGTCTTCTTGGAAGTGATGGGTGTGCTAGATATAGAACAGGTAGAACGAAATCTGGATTGTATGAATCCCATTGGCCAGTGTCCTGTGGGATGCCCCCTAAATCATCTCCCTGAAGTGGTGATGAACCCTGTGAAGAAAACTGTGGTTCAGTAATAGGTGTAGGATGATGGGGAGATGGTGATGCATTAGGACGCACAGGAGTGTGATGGAGAAGGCTGAGGTTGAACTGGAGCCTTGTCCTTGGAGACCATTTTAAGTGAAGGAACTGTAACCTAAGGCCTCCTTTAATGTAAGCTTCCTTTTTGGTATAGTGTGTGGGGGGGGGGGGGGGGGGGGGCGCGGGTGGTTGGCGCCAAGCTATTATTCTCCCTGTTCCTTTTTGAATATGGACCCGTCGCTTAGGTCTAAGATGGGCTACACTGGTGAACCTGCTTCCGAGAAGTGACTGGAGTCTCTGGAAGACGGTGTTATGTTCTGACGTTTTTGGAGTTAAAGCCTTGTGTTGAGTGGAAGCCATCAGCTCTGAAGCTGATGTGGTGGTCGTAATAGACCAAGATGAGGAATACTGGAGCAAAAGGGACACACTCAAAGGCGGAGAGACGGCAGGGTGTGTGAGGGCACCCTTGCATGAGCAGAGGTTCCCCAACGAACTCCAGCTCCATTACACTGGACTTAGTGCAGGGAAGCCGTTTTACCCGTGTACTAGACACCGGTCCAGCTACACAATGGTAACTGATGCCAAACATGCCCAGGTTCGAACATGTCGGAATCAAACCCAAATACTGTTGCCAGTATTGGTTGTACGATTCCATGCTCTTGGGGGACTACTAAGAGGACCACCAGCATTGCTCCTACCAGTCTTCTGGGTTTTTTGGAGCAGCCCCCCTGCTGCTACCACTCCTCAGACAGGTTTCTGCCCTCCTGACGCTCGACTAAGCTCAGGCAGAGGAAGGCAGAACAAAGGATTTCCTGTGGAAGTGTGGAATAGGGAGGTATCATCATCTTACTTGGAAATGGGTGTTACACGGCTTGGAAGGGTTAGCCTCCCCAAGCCACCAGTATGCTTTAAAGGGCACATTTGGTGCCCTCCTTGCATAAACCAATTTGCACCAGTTCAGGGACCCGTGGTCACTGTTCTGGCATGAAACTGGACAAGAAAAGGGGAGTGACCACCCCCCTGTCCATCACCATCCTAGGTGTGGTGCCCAGAGCTCCTCCAGGTGACCACTTGATTCTGCCATCTTAAATCCGAGGTGGGCAGAGCCCCCTGGGAGCATGAGTAGCCAGGTCAAGTAGGTGACGTCACAGCTCCCTCCTGATAGGTGGTTATCCTACTAGGTGACCAATCCCCATTCCTGGGATTTTTAGGGTCTCAGTCTTGGGTGGGTCCTCAGATTCGACGTGCAAGTTTCCATCAGGACTCCTCTGCATAATTTACTTCATCTTCTGGCCACTGGGACTGCAACTGGACCCTACAGGAACCGACAATCTGCAACTACAGCAACGACTCCGCTCTGCAACATTGTTTTTCCGGCTCCTTCCAGCAACTGCAACATTTCCCCGGCTGTGCATACTCTGAGGGTGGCAAGTCTTCAGCCTGCACAAGAAGGAAGAAGGAATCTCCCTTGGAGTGAATGAGTCATCCCGCTGCATCCGCAGGCACCAACTGCAGCGACGACCGGCTGCGTGGATCTTCTCTCCTCCGGAGCTGTGTGGCTCCTGCATCACAGGTGGTGGTCTGGAGTGGTCCACTTGGTCCCCTCAAACAGCTGTCCAACTAGAGACGGTAAGCCCTTGCCTCCTCCTGCAGGACAGTACATCTGTGCACCTTGACTCTTGCAGCTACTAAGGTTTGTTTGCTCCTCCTCCGAGGGATCTTCAGGCTAAATGTAGCCCTGGCCCCAGCACTCCTTCCTGCAAAGTACAGTCTCCTGCTTGCTGCTCCAGCGACGTGGGACTCCTCTTCAGGTGTGCAGTGGGGGCCTTTCTGCGACTGCTGTGCCGGTTGCATGTGGGAGCTGCCTCCTCTTGTGACTCCCAGCTGCTGAGGGTCACCCCGGACTCCCTTCCTTAGGTTGAGTCCCCTGAAACTTGCTGGTTCGCTTCAGCCTTGCAAAACTTCTCAGTCTTGTGTATTTGCCAAGGGCTGTTGGTGGTTTTCCAGCACCACTAACAGACTGCATCTTGGCCGCCGATGTGGGACATCACTTGCATCACTCCTGGAACGTCTGCTCATGTCCAGTGCTGCACTGCCGACCTTCTTTGTCTACCATCGACCTAGTCCTGCATCCACAGAAGGGTGAGTAGTGGCTCCTGCCACCACCAGACACTCCAACAAACTGGACTTGGTCAACTTCCTTTGCAGGTCCTTTGTCAGGAGACACCTTTGGGTTCTTCCAGTCTTGGTTGGGTCTTGGATAATCCTTTTCCAAAGTCCTCCTCTTGGTTTTGGGGAAAACCAGGTACTTACCTCTGCTCTCCCGGATGCTAAAGAAGTGGAATGTGAGGCAGTCCCCCAATCCCAGGAAGTGGAAGCAGTTGAAGGGAGCTGGAGGAACTAGGAACCCCAAGAGGTGAGTACAAAGGTGACCCCCCTTTATTTTTTTAACACTGTGGTGCCCTCATGTGTGCAAGTAGTGTGACTGTCCTAGATAAGCCTTGGCTGCTCATCCACAGCTACCTCTAGAAAGCCTGGCTTCTAGACGCTATCTACACTTTACTGAGAGGGGATACCTAACAAAGTATTCAATGAGTAACGGGCACTACCAACCCTTGAAACCTAACTGACCAAGAGGGTGCACTGATCCGGGTGAATACTTCAAAGACTGTAGCTACCAGCCATAACCAATGGGCTCTGTCATAGCGCGCAAGTAGTGCCTGTGAGTTAGCGATGCGCCACTGGTTTGCAGCTTGTGCTGCGACTCTCTTTCCAGCTGCATCGAACTTGCGGCTTTCCTTATCTGGGGGTGGTGCATCCCCAGATGTGTGGGAGTTGGCCCTTTTCCTAGCTGCTCCTACAACGACAGAATCTGGTGGCAGCTGTGAAGTTATGAAAATAGGGTCTGTAGGAGGCGCTTTATACTTTTTTTCCACCCTTGGTGTGATTGCCCTACTTTTGACCGGCTCCTTAAAGATGTCTTTTGCGTGCCGAAGCATACCAGGGAGCATAGGCAGGCTTTGGTAGGAGCTGTGGGTGGCGGAGAGGGTGTTGAATAGAAAGTCATCCTCGACTTGTTCTGAGTGGAGGCTTACATTGTGGAATTGTGCTGCTCTAGCCACCACCTGAGAATATGCAGTACAGTCTTCTGGTGGTGATGGCTTGGTAGGGTATGCCTCCGGACTGTTATCTGACACAGGGGCGTCGTACAAGTCCCATGCGTCCTGATCCTGGTCACCTTGGCTCACAGTGGTGTGAGCCGGGGAATGTGATGGAGTTTGTGCTGGTGAGACGTGAATTATAGGTGGAGGAGAGGGTGGCGGAGTAACCTTTTTCACCATTTTTGTTTGTGGTGTTTGGTCAGTTTGAAATTCCAGTCTTCTTTCTCCTAATAGGGGGAAGGGTGCTTATCTTTCCTGTCCCCTGCTGTATAAAAATACGTTTCTGCGTATGGTCTACATCGGTGGATTGCAGGTCTTCCTCAAACCTATGCTTTCGCATTTGGGAGGTGATTGATTGCTCTTCTGTATAAGAGCCTGAAACTGGGTCGGTTGCAGGTTGTTTTGGCACCGAAATCCTGTCTGCATCTTTTTTCGGCTCCGAGGTGACTTTTTTCTTTTTCGGAGTCGAAACATCTCGGCGTCGATCTTCATCGGTGCCGCTGTCTCGGCGTTGAGCCGTGTCTACACCGCTATCTCGGTGTCGATGTATGTCTCCAGCACTTTCTCGGTCCCGAGAAGGCTGCGTGCCGGTGTCTCGACCGGAGTCGGACGGTCTCGGCACTGATTGGGCCTTTTTCGGTGCCGACGGTCGGTCACCGAATTTATGGGTGGAGCCATGGCCTAAGTGGGAAGGGTATGCCCAGACGTGGGTCCCGTGCTTCCCATGCCACTGGATTCAAGCTAGCCTGGCTGATGAGGGGTGAAACCCCGAAACCGGTCCCAGGATGCTTGTTTCCGGTCCAGTGAGGACCTGGCTTGGCAGTTCGGTCTGGACTGTTCCCATGAGGAACAGGGTCAAGACTGATTTGCATATGGCTGGGTCCAAACTGGGGTGGCATGGTGAGCAAAAGAACGATGGATTAAACCCAGATCTATGACTGGGGGTGAGTGTTTGACAATGTTCAGCATTCCGTCCATCACTTGTTGTTTTTGCTTTGTCGCCCTAAGTGGGAAGGGTATGCCCAGACGTGGGTCCCGTGCTTCCCATGCCACTGGATTCAAGCTAGCCTGGCTGATGAGGGGTGAAACCCCGAAACCGGTCCCAGGATGCTTGTTTCCGGTCCAGTGAGGACCTGGCTTGGCAGTTCGGTCTGGACTGTTCCCATGAGGAACAGGGTCAAGACTGATTTGCATATGGCTGGGTCCAAACTGGGGTGGCATGGTGAGCAAAAGAACGATGGATTAAACCCAGATCTATGACTGGGGGTGAGTGTTTGACAATGTTCAGCATTCCGTCCATCACTTGTTGTTTTTGCTTTGGCAGTGGTGTCCCCTGGGCCTTGACAATCTTCTTATGAGTGGTTTTCGACGTCTTACTCACGGTTCGTGGATCGTCGAATTCCTCAGAGTCCGATTCGTGTATCGAAAAGGTTTCTTCCTCTTCCTGTACCTCGAACTCTCGGTGGGCTGTCGGCGTGGACGCCATTTGAAGTCTTCTGGCTCGACCGTCTCGGAGTGTTTTTCGGGACCGGAACGCATGACAGGCCTCGCAAGTGTCTTCACTGTGCTCAGGTGACAGGCACAGGTTACAGACCAAGTGTTGGTCTGTATAGGGGTATTTTTTGTGGCATTTGGGACAGAAACGGAACGGGGTCCGTTCCATCGGCGTTCTTCTACACGCGGTCGGGCCGAGCAGGCCCCGACAGGGGGATCGAAAACTACCCCGAAGGGCTCCGGAGCTCTTCGATCTTCGATGCGGTGTTGATTCTAACTACGCCGATCCCGAACGCAACAATACCGACGAAAATCTTCCGAAATTTAGCTGTTTTTCCGTTCCGAAACTCGGAGCGACAGGAACACGTCCGAACCCGATGGCGGAAAAAAAACAATCAAAGATGGAGTCGACGCCCATGCGCAATGGAGACAAAAGGAGGAGTCACTCGGTCCCGTGACTCGAAAGACTTCTTTGAAGAAAAACAACTTGTAACACTCCGACCCAAAACCAGATGGCGAGCTATGCAAAACATGCGTATCTACAGCGACAGATGCCATCGAACATTCTGTTCCTCCCCACTAGGTGCTAATCCCAATTCGTGAACATTATAACCATGTATGTGGACAAACCCTTGTGTCCAACACTAATAGTATCAACAAACTAACACTAGAAAATAAGTTTATCCTTTCAACTGCAAACACAATACTTGTAGATGACGAATTTAGTATCCGTACAGCATAACCAAATTTAATATTGTTGGGTTATAGTTGACCTGTCCATATAGCAGAACAGCAGTGTAAGATATCTATTTGAAATTATTAATGAATGCCCCTGTAAACCAAGGGAATAGTACACCTGTCCCGCTGGGGAATTAAATTAACCAGGCCCGTCCTCCAAGCATCTAATCCCACTCTATAATCTTAAACAAAATCTCTATCTCCTCTGTTGAACCTGTACCCCCAACAAAACGGGGACTAGTTAAATAGTCATATCATTATTCAAAAACTTCAGTTTAAATACGAAAATGCTCCCAATAGTGTAGTTACCCGAGTTTCAATTATAATTCACTCTGGGATTTCTTATCTCAAAATATAAGATCGTCCTGCACAGTGTCCTGCTTCGTGGATGCGGGTACGCTCATCACTCGAGCATAACCCACACTCAAGAATAAATAGGCGTATGCTTGTGTTCTACGTGTGTACGTGCAGTAAACAAAAGTGTCCTTTCTCACTTCCCATAACACTTACATAGAAACAGAGGACTCGATCTCCTCGCTTTTAGCAACGTGACGCTGGCAAATTATTAACGATAGTTGCAAAACTGAAGTACAACACTGCCTGATTTCGTGTTAATCTGATGGATCAGAGTAATATTGCTATTACCGATCCATTACACAATGTGAATATGGAAAATGTCACTTACCCAGTGTACATCTGTTCGTGGCATGGGAGGCTGCAGATTCACATGCTGTGCATTATCCTGCCATCTAGTGTTGGGCTCGGAGTGTTACAAGTTGTTTTTCTTCTAAGAAGTCTTTTCGAGTCATGAGACCGAGGGACTCCTCCCTTTCGGCTCCACTGCGCATGGGCGCCGACTCCATCTTAGATTGTTTTCCCCGCAGATGGTGAGGTAGGAGTTGTGTATATAGTAAAGGTGCCCATGCAGTGGAGTAAGTATGTACATAATGTGTATAAAAATAGTCTATATTTACAAATGTAAAGTTTCATCAACTTATAACGGCTACAGGCTCCCGGGGAGGCGGGAGGGAGCATGTGAATCTGCAGCGTCCCATGCCACAAACAGATGTACACTGGGTAAGTCCCATTCTCCGTTCGATGGCATGTGTAGCTGCAGATACACATGCTGTGCATAGACTAGTAAGCAGTTATCTCCCCAAAAGCGGTGGCTTAGCCTGTAGGAGTTGAAGTTGTCTGAAATAATGTTCGTAATACAGCCTGTCCTACTGTGGCTTGTTGTGTTGTTAACACGTGTACACAGTAATGTTTTATGAATGTGTGAGGCGCAGACCATGTGGCTGCCTTACAGATTTCGGTCATAGGTATATTCCCCAGAAAGCCATTGTGGGGCCTTTTTTCCTAGTGGAATGCACTCTTGGTGTAATAGGTAGATCTCTTTTTGCTTTAATATAGCAAGTTTGAATACATTTAACTATCCATCTGGCAATGCCTTGTTTGGATATAGGATTACCTGCATGAGGTTTTTGGAAGGCTACAAACAATTGTTTTGTTTTACGAAATTGTTTTGTCCTGTCAATGTAATACATTAGTGCTCTCTATGTCTAATGATGTAAGGCTCTTTCAGCTACTGGTCTGGTTGTGGAAAGAAGACTGGGAGTTCCACTGTTTGGTTTAGGTCGAATGGCGATATGACCTTTGGTAGGAATTTGGGATTTGTACGGAGAACCACTTTATGTTTATGTATTTGTATAAAGGGTTCTTGTATTGTAAATGCTTGTAGCTCACTTACTCTTATAAGTGATGTGATAGCCATCAGAGAGGCTACTTTCCAAGTTAAGTATTGCATTTCACAATAGTGCATGGGTTCGAATGGTGGTCCCATGAGTCGTGTTAATACAATGTTAAGGTTCCACGAAGGTACTGGTGGTGTTCTTGGGGGTATGATTCTTTTTAGTCCCTCCATAAATGCTTTGATGACTGGGATTCTAAAAAGCGATGTTGAATGTGAAATCTGCAAATAGGCAGCTATTGCTGTGAGATGTATTTTAATTGAAGAGAATGCTAGCTTAGACTTTTGTAAGTGTAATAAGTAGCTTACAATGTCCTTTGCGGAAGTATGTAGTGGTTGAATCTGATTAGTGTGGCAGTAGTAAACAAATATTTTCCATTTGTTTGCGTAACTGTCTTGTAGTAGTTTTTTTCTAGCTTGTTTAATGACCTCCATACATTCTTGTGTAAGGTCTAAGTGTCCAAATTCTAAGACTTCAGGAGCCAGACTGCTAGATTGAGCGATGCTGGATTCGGGTGTCTGATCTGTTGTTTGTGTTGAGTTAACAGATCTGGCCTGTTTGGTAATTTTATGTGAGGTACTACTGATAAGTCCAGCAGTGTTGTGTACCATGGTTGGCAAGCCCAGGTTGGTGCTATGAGTATTAGTTTGAGTCTGTTCTGACTTAGTTTGTTTACCAGATAAGGAATGAGTGGGAGAGGGGGGGAAAAGCATAAGCAAATATCCCTGAACAACTGATCCATAACGCATTGCCCTTGGATTGAGGGTGTGGGTACCTGGACCCAAAGTTTTGGCATTTTGCATTTTCTTTTGTTGCAAATAGGTCTATTCTTGGTGTTCCCCAGCATAGGAAGTAATCCTGTAGGATCTGGGGATGAATTTCCCATTCGTGTGTTTGCTGGTGATCTCGACTGAGATGTATTGTGCTATTAGGCAAATGTGATTGTGAATTGCCTAATGCCACATTTTTTGTGCTAAGAGACAGTTGTGACGAGTGTGTCCCTCCTTGTTTGTTGAGAATACATTGTTGTCATGTTGTCGGTTTTGACAAGAAAGTGTTTGTGGGCTATCAGTGGTTGAAATGCTTTTAATGCTAGAAACACTGCTAGCAGTTCCAATTGATTTATGTGTAGTTTTTGTTGATTGTCCCATTGACCCTGTAAGCCTTTTTGAGGTGTGCTCCCCACCCCATCATGGAAACATCCGTTCTTATCACATCTTGAGGCACTGGGTCTTTGAATGGCCACCCTTTGTTTAAATTTATAGGGTTTCACCATTGAAGAAAGAAGTGTGTCTGGAGGTCTATCAACACTAGATCTTGAAGTTGACCCTGTGCTTGTGTCCATTGTTTTGCTAGGCACTGTTGTAAGGGCTGCATGTGTAATCTTGCGTTTGGGACAATGGCTATGCATGAAGACATCATGCCTAGAAGTTTAATTACAAACCTTACTGGGAAGTGTTGGTTTGGCTGTATGCTTGATGTTATATTTTGGAACGCTTGGATCCTTTGGGGACTTGGAGTGGCAATTGCTTTTTGTGTGTTGCTCCCAAGTATTGTTGTATTTGGGATGGCAGCAGATGTGATTTCTGGTAATTTATAGAGAACGTTTGTAAGGAAATGGCTCCCTGTTGCAATTAACCCCCACTTTTTGCCTGATACTGATGCTGACTTGACCGAGAGGTGTACTGGGACCCTGCTAACCAGGCACCAGCACCAGTGTTCTTTCACCTAAAATGTACCATTGTCTCCACAATTGGCACAACCCTGGCACCCAGGTAAGTCCCTTGTAACTGGTACCCCTGGTACCAAGGGCCCTGATGCCAGGGAAGGTCTCTAAGGGCTGCAGCATGTCTTATGCCACCCTGGGGACCCCTCACTCAGCACAGACACACTGCTTGCCAGCTTGTGTGTGCTGGTGGGGAGAAAATGACAGTCGACATGGCACTCCCCTCAGGTTGCCATGCCAATCTCACACTGCCTGTGGCATAGGTAAGTCACCCCTCTAGCAGGCCTTACAGCCCTAAGGCAGGGTGCACTATACCACAGGGGAGGGCATAGGTGCATGAGCACTATGTCCCTACAGTGTCTAGGCAAAAGCTTAGACATTGTAAGTGCAGGGTAGCCATAAGAGTATATGGTCTGGGAGTCTGTCATGCACGAACTCCACAGCTCCATAATGGCTACACTGAATACTGGGAAGTCTGGTATCAAACTTCCCAGAATAATAAACCCACACTGATGCCAGTGTTGGATTTATTAAAAAATGCACACAGAGGGCATCTTAGAGATGCCCCCTGTATTTTACCCAATTGTTCAGTGCAGGACTGACTGGTCTGTGCCAGCCTGCTGCTGAGAGACGAGTTTCTGACCCTATGTGGTGAGGGCCTTTGTGGACTCTGAGGACAGAAACAAACGCCTGCTCTGGGTGGAGGTGCTTAACACCTCCCCCCTGCAGGAACTAACACCTAGCAGTGAGCCTCAAAAGCTCAGCTAGTGGAGATGCCCACCCCCTGGACACAGCCCCCACTTTTGGCGGCAAGACCAGGGGAGATAATGAGAAAAACAAGGAGTAGTCACTGGCCAGTCAGGACAGCCCCTAAGGTGTCCTGAGCTGAGGTGACTGACTTTTAGAAATCCTCCATCTTGCAGATGGAGGATTCCCCCAATAGGAATAGGGATGTGCCCCCCTCCCCTCAGGGAGGAGGCACAAAGAGGGTGTAGCCACCCTCAGGGCTAGTAGCCATTGGCTACTAACCCTCCAGACCTAAACACACCCCTAAATTGAGTATTTAGGGGCCCCCAGAACCAAGCAAGATAGATTCCTGCAACCTAAGACGAAGAAGGACTGCTGAGTTGAAAAACCTGCAGAGAAGACGGAAACACCAACTGCTTTGGCCCCAGCTCTACCGGCCTGTCTCCCCACTTCAAAAGAACTGCTCCAGCGACGCATTCCACAGGGTCTAGCGACCTCTGAAGCCTCAGAGGACTACCCTGCATCTAAATGGACCAAGAACTCCCGAGGACAGTGGCTCTGCTCCAAGGAAGAAGCATCTTTGCAACAAAGAAGCAACTTTGAAAGAACACACGTTTCCCGCCGGAAGCGTGAGACTTTGCACTCTGCACCAGACGCCCCCGGCTCGACTTGTGGAGAACCAACGCTACAGGGAGGACTCCCCGGCGACTGCGAGCCCGTGAGGAGCCAGAGTTGACCCCCCTGAGCCCCCAAAGCGACGCCTGCAGAGGGAATCCAGAGGCTCCCCCTGACCGCGACTGCCTGCTTCTAAGAACCAGACGCCTGGTAAGGACACTGCACCTGCAGCCCCCAGGACCTGAAGGATCCGACCTCCAGTGCAGGAGCGACCCCCAGGTGGCCCTCTCCCTTGCCCAGGTGGTGGCTACCCCGAGGAGCCCCCCCCCCCCCCCTTGCCTGCATCGCTGAAGAGACCCCTAGGTCTCCCATTGAACTACAATGCAAACCAGACGCCTGTTTGCACACTGCACCCGGCCGCCTCCGTGCCGCTGAGGGTGTACTTTTTGTGCTGTCTTGTGTTCCCCCGGTGCCCTACAAAACCCCCCTGGTCTGCCCTCCGAAGACGCGGGTACTTACCTGCTGGCAGACTAGAACCGGGGCACCCCCTTCTCCATTGAAGCCTGTGTGTTTTGGGCACCACTTTGACCTCTGCACCTGACCGGCCCTGAGCTGCTGGTGTGGTAACTTTGGGGTTGCTCTGAACCCACAACGGTGGGCTACCTTGGACCCAACTTTGAACCCTGTAGGTGGTTTACTTACCTGCAAAACTATCAAACACTTCCCTCCCCCAGGAACTGTTGAAAATTGCACTGTGTCCAGTTTTAAAATAGCTTATTGCCATTTGTGTGAAAACTGTATATGCTATTTTGCTAATTCAAATTTCCTAAAGTTCCAAGTGAAATACCTTTCATTTGAAGTAGTGTTTGTAAATCTTGAACCTGTGGTTCTTAAAATAAACTAAGAAAATATATTTTTCTATATAAAAATCTATTGGCCTGGAATTGTCATTGAGTGTGTGTTTCTCATTTATTGCCTGTGTGTGTACAACAAATGCTTAACACTACCCTCTGATAAGCCTACTGCTTGACCACACTACCACAAAATAGAGCATTAGAATTCTCTTTTTTTGCCACTATCTTACCTCTAAGGGGAACCCTTGGACTCTGTGCATGCTATTTCTTACTTTGAAATAGTACATACAGAGCCAACTTCCTACAAGCCTAGTTTGTGTAGAGTTTCTATAACGTATTGCGTGTGAATAAGACACTGTTGTTGAGTGTTGGTTTTTATTAGCTAGTCGTCTAAGTATGGGAATACGTGCATGTGCTGTCTCCTTATGTGAGCGGCTACTACTGCAAGATATTTTGTGAATACCCGTGGGGCTGTTGTGATCCCGAATGGTAACACTTTGAATTGATAGTGTTCACCGTGTATCACAAACCTTAAGTATTTTCTGTGGGAAGGATGGATGGGTATGTGAAAGTACGCATCCTTGAGATCCAATGTTGACATGTAGTCTTCCTTTTTTAGTAAGGGAACCACGTCTTGAAGTGTTACCATGTGGAAGTGGTCTGACTTGATGAATAGATTCAGTGTTCTGAGGTCTAAGATAGGTCTTAACGTTTTGTCCTTTGGAATTAGGAAATATAGTGAGTAGACGCCTGTTCCTTTCTGATGGTTGGGTACTAACTCAATTGCTTGTTTTTGTAACAGTGCTTGGACCTCTATTTGGAATAGGTCTAAGTGTTGTTTGGACATATTGTGTGCCCTTGGGGGGCACATCTTGCGAGAAATTTGTGAATTCTATGCAATAACCATGTTGGATAATGGCTAGGACCCATGCGTCCGTGGTAATGTGTCTCCAGTTTTGATAGTATGCTGTAAGTCTTCCCCCAACAGTTGTTAAGTGTTGGGGTTTTGTGACATTGGAGTCACTGTTTGGTTTGGCTTGTTTTTGGTGTCTGGAACTTTCCCCTTCCTCTTAGGAATTGTCCTCCTCTATATGAGCCACGAAACCCTCCCCTCTGGTATTGTGCCTGATATGTGGGTCTGGTTTGCAAGGTAGATGGCTCTGGTGTTTGCATTCGAAACCCCCCTCTAAATTGTGGATTCTAAAAGTGCCTCTGCCCTGTGGGGAGTAGAGCGCGCCCATGGCTTTGGCCGTGTCTTTATTAATTTCTCAATTGCTGTGTCCACTTCCGGCCCAAACAATTGTTCTTGGTTAAAGCTTGTTGGATTTCTGGCTTGAATCCAGAGCTTCTTAACCATGCATGCCTGCGAATGGTTACCACAGTGTTGACCGTTCGTGCTGCCGTGTCTAATGCGGACCTTATTTGGTTGTTGGATATTGCTTGTCCTTCTTCCACAACCTGCTGGGCACGTTTCTGGTGTTCTTTGGGCAAGTGTTGTATAATGTATTGCATCTCGTCCCAGTGTGCCCTGTCGTAGCGAGCAAGTAGGGCTTGTGAGTTTGCGATCCGCCATTGATTGGCTGCCTGTGCTGCCACTCGTTTGCCCGCTGCGTCAAACTTCCTACTCTCTTTGTCAGGCGGTGGAGCGTCTCCTGACGATTGAGAGTTTGCCCTCTTTCTTGCTGCTCCTACAACCACTGAGTCTGGTGTAAGTTGCTGTGTTATAAACACAGGATCCGTTGGGGGAGGCCTGTACTTCTCCACCCTAGGCGTGATAGCCCTTCCTTTAACTGGCTCCTGGAATACTTGTTTTGCATGTTTGAGCATACCCGGGAGCATTGGCAAACTCTGGTAGGAAGTGTGGGTGGATGCCAAGGTGTTGAACAGGAAATCATCCTCTATTGGCTCAGAGTGCATTGCTACATTGTGGAACGTAGCTGCCCTTGATAGTAGCTGCGTATATGCAGTAATGTCCTCTGGAGGTAACGGCCTTGTTGGGTAACAATTTGGGCTGTTGTCTGATACTGGTGCATCATATAAGTCCCATGCATCAGGATCATCCTGTGTCATCCCTGTATGCGTAGGTGACTGCATTGGAGGTGTTCTTACCGGGGACAGCTGTGGTGAGTGTAGTGGGGAAGGTTGTGGCGAAAACCTTGGTGGTGGGGTATTATCTCTGGCCGCCTTCGGCTGCATTTCTGACTCATGAAATGCCAGTTTTCTTTTGGTTTGAATTGGAGGAAGAGTTTGTATTTTTCCAGTCTCTTTCTGGATATGCAACCTCCTTTGCGTATGGTCTGGTTCCACCATACTTATGTCCTGCTCAAATCTGTGTTTTTCATGCATTTGGCTGGAAAGTCCTTGCTCTTCTGTGTAAGAGCTTCTTTTTGGCTCCAAAGCCGCTTTTTTTTTTAGTACTGATGCTTCCGATAAAGTCTTTTTCGGTTCCGAAGTTACTTTTCTCACCTTGGGTGTCGAGATCGTTCGGTGCCGGAATCTCGACTGGAGTCGGATGTCTTTGGCAACTCTTTGGCCTTTTTCGGTGCCGATGTTTGGTCACCCTCTTTTCGATGGGTGAAGCCATGGCCTGCTGGCGGTGGCGCCCCTTGGCCTTAACTATCTGTGTGTGCGTCTTGGACGGGGCAGTTTTACTCACGGTTTTCTGCATCTTCGTGGGTCGCTCACTTTCGGATTCGTCAGAGTCCGTCCCCTGGATGGAAATTCTTTCTTACTCCTAGACGTCGAGTTGTTCTCTCGGTGTCGACGCCATTTGTAGTCTTCTTGCTCTTCGATCACGTAGGGTCTTTTTAGATCGAAACACTCAACAGGCCTCAAGCAGTTGGTGTCTTCTTCTCTGCAGGGTTTTTCAGCTTAGCAGTCCTCTTCTTCTGTAAGTTGCAGGAATCTAAATTCTTGGGTTCAGGGAAGCCCTTAAATACTAAATGTAAGGGCGTGTTTAGGTCTGGGGGGTTAGTAGCCAATGGCTACTAGCCCTGAGGGTGGGTACACCCTCTTTGTGCCTCCTCCCAAGGGGAGGGGGTCACATTCCTATCCCTATTGGGGGAATCCTCCATCTGCAAGATGGAGGATTTCTAAAAGTTAGAGTCACTTCAGCTCAGGACACCTTAGGGGCTGTCCTGACTGGCCAGTGACAACTCCTTGTTTTTCTCATTAATTCCTCCGGCCTTGCCGCCAAAAGTGGGGCCGTGGCCGGAGGGGGCGGGCAACTCCACTAGCTGGAGTGTCCTGTGGTACTGGAACAAAGGGGGTGAGCCTTTGAGGCTCACCACCAGGTGTTACAGCTCCTGCCTGGGGGAGGTGATAGCATCTCCACCCAGTGCAGGCTTTGTTACTGGCCACAGAGTGACAAAGGCACTCTCCCCATGTGGCCAGCAACATGTCTCGAGTGTGGCAGGCTGCTAAAACCAGTCAGCCTACACGGGTAGTTGGTTAAGGTTTCAGGGGGCACCTCTAAGGTGCCCTCTGGGGTGTATTTCACAATAAAATGTACACTGGCATCAGTGTGCATTTATTGTGCTGAGAAGTTTGATACCAAACTTCCCAGTTTTCAGTGTAGCCATTATGGTGCTGTGGAGTTCGTGTTTGACAGACTCCCAGACCATATACTCTTATGGCTACCCTGCACTTACAATGTCTAAGGTTTTGCTTAGACACTGTAGGGGCACAGTGCTCATGCACTGGTGCCCTCACCTATGGTATAGTGCACCCTGCCTTAGGGCTGTAAGGCCTACTAGAGGGGTGACTTATCTATACTGCATAGGCAGTGTGAGGTTGGCATGGCACCCTGAGGGGAGTGCCATGTCGACTTACTCGTTTTGTCCTCAACAGCACACACAAGCTGGCAAGCAGTGTGTCTGTGCTGAGTGAGGGGTCCCCAGGGTGGCATAAGATATGCTGCAGCCCTTAGAGACCTTCCCTGGCATCAGGGCCCTTGGTACCAGGGGTACCAGTTACAAGGGACTTACCTGGATGCCAGGGTGTGCCAATTGTGTAAAACAAAAGTACAGGTTAGGGAAAGAACACTGGTGCTGGGGCCTGGTCAGCAGGCCTCAGCACACTTTCAAATCAAAACATAGCTTCAGCAAAGGCAAAAAGTCAGAGGGTAACCTTGCCAAGGAGGCATTTCCTTACACTAACACTAAACCCGTACCGAGCGAGAACAATACCGTCAAATTTTCGATATTTAGCTAACTTTCCCGATTCGAAATACGGAGTGAAGAGGAACACGTCCGAACCCGATGGCGGAACGAAAACAATCTAAGATGGAGTTGACGCCCATGCGCAATGGAGCCGAAAGGGAGGAGTTCCTCTGTCTCGTGACTTGAAAAGACTTCTTTCGAAGAAAAACAACTTGTAACACTCCGAGCGCAACACTAGATGGCAGGATAATGCACAGCATGTGTATCTGCAGCTACACATGCCACCGAACATATATATATATACATATGTATATGTATATATACATATGTATATGTATATGTACACATATATATATATACATATATATATATATATATATATATATATATATATAAAATGTCACTTACCCAGTGTACATCTGTTCGTGGCATGAGACGCTGCAGATTCACATGCTTTGCACATGCCGCCGTCTAGTGTTGGGCGCGGAGTGTTACAAGTTGTTTTTCTTCGAAGAAGTCTTTTCGAGTCACGAGATCGAGGGACTCCTCCCCTTTCGGCTCCATTGCGCATGGGCGTCGACTCCATCTTAGATTGTTTTCCCCGCAGAGGGTGAGGTAGGAGTTGTGTATTATAGTAATAGTGCCCATGCAATGGAGTAAATATGTATGTACATAATGTGGTTTAAATGAATATATTAACAAATGTTCAAGATCAACTTCAAACGGCTATAGGCTCCCGGGGAGGCGGGCGGGCGCATGTGAATCTGCAGCATCTCATGTCACGAACAGATGTACACTGGGTAAGTGACATTTTCCGTTCGATGGCATGTGTAGCTGCAGATACACATGCTTTGCATTGACTAGTAAGCAGTTATCTCCCCAGAAGCGGTGGTTCAGCCTGTAGGAGTTGAAGTTGTTTGAAACAAAGTTCGCAGTACTGCTTGTCCTACTGTGGCCTGTTGTGTTGTTAACACATCCACGCAGTAGTGTTTGGTAAATGTATGAGGCGTAGACCATGTGGCTGCCTTACATATTTCAGTCATTGGAATGTTTCCTAGAAAGGCCATGGTAGCACCTTTCTTTCTAGTTGAGTGTGCCCTTGGTGTTATAGGCAGTTCTCTTTTTGCTTTGAGATAAGAGGTTTGAATGCATTTAACTATCCATCTAGCAATGCCTTGTTTGGATATTGGGTTTCCTGTATGAGGTTTTTGGAAAGCAATGAACAATTGTTTTGTTTTCCGAATTTGTTCTGTTCTGTAAATGTAGTACATTAACGCTCTTTTGATGTCTAATGTATGTAGTGCTCTTTCAGCTACAGAATCTGGCTCTGGGAAGAACACTGGTAGTTCTACTGTTTGATTCAAGTGGAACGGTGATATGACTTTTGGTAAGAACTTAGGATTTGTTCGTAAAACTACTTTATGCTTGTGTATCTGAATGAAGGGTTCATGTATGGTAAATGCTTGTATCTCACTTACTCTTCTTAGAGATGTGATGGCAATTAGAAATGCTACTTTCCATGTTAAGTATTGCATCTCCCATGAGTGCATGGGTTCAAAAGGTGGACCCATGAGTCGTGTTAAGACAATGTTGAGGTTCCACGAAGGAACTGGTGGCGTTCTTGGTGGAATAATTCTCTTTAGGCCCTCCATAAATGCTTTTATGACTGGGATCCTAAATAATGAAGTTGAGTGCGTAATTTGCTGATAAGCTGAAATAGCTGTAAGATGTATTTTAATGGATGAAAAAGCTAGCTTTGACTTTTGCAAATGTAGTAAGTAGCTTACGATGTCTTTAGCAGATGCGTGTAATGGCTGAATTTGATTATTATGGCAATAATAAACAAATCTTTTCCACTTATTTGCATAGCAATGTCGTGTGGTTGGTTTCCTTGCTTGTTTTATGACTTCCATACATTCCTGTGTAAGGTCTAGATGTCCGAATTCTAAGACTTCAGGAGCCAAATTGCTAGATTCAGTGATGCTGGATTTGGATGTCTGATCTGTTGTTTGTGTTGAGTTAACAGATCTGGTCTGTTTGGAAGTTTGATATGAGGCACTACCGAGAGGTCTAGTAGTGTTGTGTACCAAGGTTGTCTTGCCCAGGTTGGTGCTATTAGTATGAGTTTGAGTTTGTTTTGACTCAATTTGTTTACTAGATACGGAAGGAGTGGGAGAGGGGGAAAAGCGTATGCAAATATCCCTGACCAACTCATCCATAGCGCATTGCCCTGAGACTGATCTTGTGGGTACCTGGATGCGAAGTTTAGGCATTTTGCGTTTTCTTTTGTTGCAAAGAGGTCTATTTGTGGTGTCCCCCATCTTTGGAAGTAAGTGTTTAGTATTTGGGGGTGAATTTCCCATTCGTGGATCTGATGGTGATCCCGAGAGAGATTGTCTGCTAACGGATTCTGAATCCCTGGAATAAACTGTGCTATTAGACGAATATGGTTGTGAAACGCCCAATGCCATATTCTCTGTGCCAGGAGACACAACTGTGTCGAGTGTGTTCCTCCCTGTTTGTTCAGGTAATACATCGTTGTCATGTTGTCTGTTTTGACAAGAATGTGTTTGTGGCTTATTATGGGTTGAAATGCTTTCAACGCTAGAAATACTGCCAGTAGTTCTAAGTGATTTATGTGAAACTGTCTCTGCTGAGTGTCCCATTGTCCTTGGATGCTGTGTTGGTTGAGGTGTGCTCCCCACCCTACCATGGAAGCATCTGTTGTGATCACGTATTGAGGCCCTGGGTCTTGGAAAGGCCACCCTTGGTTTAAATTTATAGTATTCCACCATTGAAGCGAGGTGTATCTTTGGCGGTCTATCAACACTAGATCCTGAAGTTGACCCTGTGCTTGTGACCATTGTGTTGCTAGGCACTGTTGTAAGGGCCGCATGTGTAATCTTGCGTTTGGACAATGGCCATGCATGAGGACATCATGCCTAGTAGTTTCATCCCTAATTTTACCTGGAACCTTTGGTTTAGGTGCATGACCTGTATTACGTTTTGGAATGCCTGTACCCTTTGTGGACTTGGAGTGGCAATCCCTTCTTTTGTGTTGATTGTTGCTCCCAAGTACTGTTGTATTTGACACGGCTGTAGGTGTGATTTTTTGTAGTTCAGTGAGAACCCTAGTTTGTGAAGGGTTTCTATAACATATTTTGTGTGTTGAACACTGTTCTTGCGTATTGGTTTTGATTAACCAATCGTCCAGATACGGGAACACATGTATTTGCTGTCTTCTGATATGGGCTGCCACTACGGCAAGGAATTTTGTTAAGACTTTTGGCGCTGTTATCCCGAATGGCAACACTTTGAATTGGTAATGTAACCCTTGGATTACAAACCTTAAGTATTTTCTGTGGGAAGGATTTATGGGTATATGGAAATACGCATCCTTGAGGTCTAATGTCGTCATGTAGTCTTGTTGTTTGAGCAAGGGGATTACGTCTTGAAGGGTCACCATGTGAAAGTGATCTGATTTGATATAAAGATTTAGTGTTCTGAGATCTAAGATGGGTCTTAGAGTTTTGTCTTTTTTGGGTATGAGAAAGTACAGGGAGTAAACACCCATTCCTTTCTGATGATTGGGTACTAGTTCTATTGCATCTTTTTGCAACAACGCTTGGACCTCCAGCTGTAATAGATCCATGTGTTGTTTGGACATGTTGTGTCTTCTTGGTGGCACATTTGGTGGAAATTGTAGGAATTCTATGCAATAACCATGTTGGATAATGGCTAGGACCCACGTGTCTTATTTCCTCCCAGTTTTGGTAAAAATCTGTTAGTATCCCCCCCACTGGTGTTGTGTTGGGGATTTGTGACACTGAAGTCACTGTTTATTTTGAGGGGTCTTGGGACTTTGGAACTTTCCTCTAGTTTTAGGGAACTGTCCACCTCTGTATTTGTCCCTGAAAACCTCCTCTCTGATACTGGCTCTGGTATGTGGGTCTGGTTTGTGAGGTTTAGGGTTCTGTGCTTTGGCCCCGAAACCCCCCTCTAAATTGTGTTTTCTGAAATGTGCCTCTGCCCTGTGGGCCTTGGCCGTATCTGTGTCCTTTTTTAGTTTCGATAGCAGTGTCACTTAACAACTGCTGTCCGTTAAAAGGCATATTAAGCACCGCCTGTTGAATTCTGGTTTGAATGCTGAGGTGCGTAGCCATGCGTGTCTCCGTATGGTGACCGCTGTATTTACAGTTCTTGCAGCTGTGTCTGCTGCATCCATTGCCAATCGTATCTGGTTATTAGAGATACTTTAGCCCTCTTCCACCACTTGTTGTGCACGCTTTTGGAGCTCTTTGGGTAGATGTTCTATGAAGTGTTGCATTTCGTCCCAATGAGCTCTATCATATCTCGATAGTAAGGCCTGTGACTTGGCAATGCGCCATTGATTGGCTGCTTGTGCTGCAACTCTTTTCCCTGCTGCATCGAACTTGCGACTTTCCTTGTCGGGTGGTGGTGCATCTCTAGAGGTGTGTGAATTCGCCCTTTTTGCGAGCTGCACCTACCACTGAGCCAGGTGTCAATTGCTGCGTGATGTACACAGGGTCTGTTGGGGGAGGCTTGTACTTTTTCTCCACCCTAGGAGTGATGGCCCTGCCTTTCACAGGCTATTGAAATACTTGCTTTGCGTGTTTCAACATTCCTGGTAACATGGGAAGACTTTGGTACTGACTCTGTGTGGACGACAGAGTATTAAACAAAAAGTCATCTTCAATCGGTTCAGCGTGCAGGGTGACAAGGTGAAAAGCAGCTGCTCTGGACACCACCTGTGTGTAAGCAGTACTGTCTTCAGGTGGTGATGGTCTTGCTGGATAACAGTTGGGACTGTTGTCTGATACAGGCGCATCATAAAGATCCCATGCATCAGGGTCATCTTGGCTCATCCCTGTGTGTGTTGGAGACTGCATCATCGGTGGGGTAGCCATTGGTGATGGTTGTGGTGAGCGATGTGGTGATGGTGGCGGAGTTACTTGTTTTGCCACCTTTGCCTGTGGTTGTTTGTCTTTATCTTGGAAAGCAAGTTTCCTTTTCATTCTGATAGGAGGGAGAGTTCTTATTTTTCCTGTCTCCTTTTGAATGTGGAGCCTTATCTGTGTGTAATCCCTGCTTCTAGCTCTTGTCCGAATTTGTGTCCTTGCATTTGTGAGGACAGGCCTTGTTCCTCCGTGTAGGAACTTGGTTTCGGCTCCGAAGCCGGATGTTTCGGTATCGAAACCTTTTCAACCGTCTTTTTCGGCTCCGAAGACACTTTTTTGGCTTTCGGTGTTCCGATATCTCGGTGCCAACTCATCTCTGTGCCGGTATCTCGGTGTCGAGATTGCTCTGACCCGGTGTCTCGGTACCGAGTTTGTTCTGTGCCAGTATCTCGAACGGAGTCGGATGACTTCGACACGTGTGCCCTTTTTCGGTGCCGATGGACGGTCACCTAATTTTCGGGTTAAGCCATGGCCTGCCGGTGGTGGCGTCCCCTGTGCTTTCATGGTTTTTTCCGTGGGTTTTGGGCAGGGCTGTCTTACTCAGTTTTCAGCGTCTGTTCTGTTTCGGCCTCGTCCGAGTCAGAGTCAGCAATGGAGAAGGTTTCTTCTTCCTCCAAGACGTGGTGTCCTGACGGCGCCGACGCCATTTGAAGTCTTCTTGCTCTCCGGTCCCTCAATGTTTTCCTCGACCGAAACGCTCGACAGGCCTTGCAGGTATCCTCTTTGTGTTCGGGAGACAAACACAAATTACAGACCAAATGCTGATCTGTGTAAGGATACTTGTTGTGGCATTCGGGGCATAAGCGGAATGGGGTCCGTTCCATTAGCCTTGAAGACGCACGTGGTCGGGCCGCCCAGGCCCCGCCGGGGAATCGAAACCCCGAAGGGTCACCGGAGCTGTTCAAACTTCGGTGTCGATCTGCGTTAACTAACCCGATACCCAACGCAAACAATACCGTCGAATTTTCCGAGATTTAACTAATTTTCCGAACCGAAACACGGAGCGAAGAGGAACACGTCCGAACCCAATGGCGGAAAGAAAACAATCTAAGATGGAGTTGACGCCCATGCGCAATGGAGCCGAAAGGGGAGGAGTCCCTCGATCTCGTGACTCGAAAAGACTTCTTCGAAGAAAAACAACTTGTAACACTCCGAGCCCAACACTAGATGGCGGGATATGCACAGCATGTGTATCTGCAGCTACACATGCCATCGAACATATATATATATATATATATATATATATATATATATATATATATATATATATATATTTTTTTTTTGTAGGGAGCTGGTTCTTAATATAGTATACTATAAAGAGGTAAACTGTGCCAAGGTATCACTAGCAATCCTAAGGTGTTTTCTATGGGGATAGTGTGGCCAAAAAGCCTTCGGCTCATCAGAGAGGAGTGCTAGACATCTGCTGCATGCACAGTCAAATGATACACATGACTCCATAAGGAGATCCACACCCAGTTTATAAAAAAAATAATACTTATCTTTATATAATTTTAGGCACCAAAATCACCACGATCCGGTTAGTACATTTTGAATTAGAAATTCTTACAGGTTTAAAAAGTCAATAGTGAAATTTCTTAAGCTGTAATTTTAACCTATGGAGGAAAAGCATTGACTACATACATGTACTTCACAGCGACTTACAGGACCAATATTCTAGACTTTAGTATGGGTCACTGTCCTAGGCAGCACCAACTGGTCACCTCAAGCAGCACTGGGGGACAGGGTGCAGGGATGTTCTTCTCCTGGAGCTAGGGCAGCCAGGTACAGAAGTGTCCTTAGACTGAGAGTTTCTGTTATCGGAAGCAGTTGCAAGACATGGAACATGCACAAAAAGACCGCAGGCTGGGCCTAGCGGTCCAGTCCGGCTGAACCAACAAGTGGGCGCAGGTCTCATGAAGCTCAGGGATGTGGGGACAACTTTGGTACTCTTCTTCTTGGGCCGAGGTGGGCAGGTGCAAAGGTGCCCTGAGGCATCTGGTCCTTGTCTCCGGATCACTCGTGGGAGAGGGGGGCCTGTGAGGGAAGCCAGATTCACAAACCAAAGGTAGTGGGTTCTTTGAAGCTTCATGCCTTGGATGCTAATTTGCAGGTCATGTGGTTGGACGGGGAGTGAGTGGTAACACCCTTCCAGGGTAGGCTTTGTTCCTGACAGCCCAAGAGCTTGGGCTCTCACCCCTGGGGGTCAGAAACTAGTTTGTGTTGTCAGGCTGGTTGAAGTAAGTTGGTCCGCACACTAGTAGTTGGGTAGGTTTTCAGGGGGCATCTTTAAGGTGTCCTCTGGGTGCATGTATTAAAATAATCACTGGAATCAATGAGGGTTTATTAATAAGAGATGTCTGATACCAAACATACCTGGTTTCAGTGAATACATCATGTAAGCTGAGGAACTCATTTTGACCACTGTCAAGCACATGTATTTAAAATGGCTTTTCGGGTCACCTATTATGTCTAAGAATTGACAGACATAGCAGGGGCATATCTGCTCTTGCAGATACGTTGACATGTAATATAATGCAACCTGCCTTAAGGCAATAAGGCCTGGGTGACTTACACATTACATGCCGTGTCAGTGGGCATGGCACAAGCTGTGTGCCATGTCGTGCTTTCACTTTCGGGTGCACCAAGACACGCAGCCTGCAAAGGCAGTCTGCATGAGCTAGACGAGGGGTCCCTTAGGGTGGCACAATACATGCTGCAACCCTTAGGGACACTCTTTGGTACCCATGACCTAGGTGCCAGGGGCACCATATACTAGGGACTAAAATGTTGAAGTGCTTTGGGGTCCCTGTGTGTGGGTGGGATTTCTCAGTGCTTAGGACTACTGATGAGGATCCCCTGAAAGAATAACTTCTTATACAAGTGGTTAATTTTATGCGAGATGGAGTTTTAATGGTATTGCCTTTTGTAATGTGTGCGCATGAAAGGCAACTCAAGGGAATCTAGTAGAAAAAGTGGGATTTTACATGAAACTACAGAAGTGCGGTTTATAATACACATTGTATAAAGTGAAAGAATCTTCTTAATTTCTTAAGTAGGATTGACGGTTGGAGGGGAATGAAAATGTCACTTACCCAGTGTACATCTGTTCGTGGCATCAGTCGCAGTAGATTCGCATGTTCTGCAATAGCTCGCCATCTGGTGTTGGGCCGGAGTGTTACAAGTTGTTTTTCTTCGAAGAAGTCTTTCGAGTCACGGGACCGAGTGACTCCTCCTTTTGTCTCCATTGCGCATGGGCGTCGACTCCATCCTCGATTGTTTTTCCCCGCAGAGGGTGAGGTAGGAGTTGAATTGTAGTAATAGTGCCCATGCAATGGAGTGACTAAGTATGCACTTATTTAAGGTTGAGATGATACATATATAAATAATTGAAGGTAACTTCCAAACTGCTACAGGCTCCCGGGGAGGCGGGTGGGCACATGCGAATCTACTGCGACTGATGCCACGAACAGATGTACACTGGGTAAGTGACATTTTCAGTTCGATGGCATCTGTCGCTGTAGATACGCATGTTCTGCAATAGACTAGTAAGCAGTTATTTCCCCAAAAGCGGTGGATCAGCCTGTAGGAGTGGAAGTAGTCTGAAATAATGTCCTTAATACAGCTTGACCTACTGTGGCTTGTTGTGCGGATAGCACGTCTACACAGTAGTGCTTGGTGAATGTGTGAGGCGTAGACCATGTGGCTGCCTTACATATTTCTTGCATTGGGATGTTTCCTAGAAAGGCCATGGTAGCACCTTTCTTTCTGGTTGAGTGTGCCCTTGGTGTAATGGGCAGCTGTCGTTTAGCTTTAAGGTAGCAGATTTGGATGCATTTAACTATCCATCTGGCTATACCTTGTTTTGAAATTGGGTTTCCTGCATGAGGTTTTTGAAATGCAATAAAGAGTTGTTTAGTCTTTCTGATGTTCTTTGTTCTGTCAATGTAATACATTAATGCTCTTTTGACATCTAATGTATGTAGTGCCCTTTCAGCTACGGTATCTGGCTGTGGAAAGAACACCGGAAGTTCCACTGTTTGATTTAGATGGAACGGTGAAATAACCTTTGGCAAAAATTTAGGATTGGTCCTTAGGACGACTTTATTTTTGTGTAGTTGTATAAAAGGTTCCTGTATAGTAAACGCCTGAATTTCGCTTACTCTTCTCAGGGAAGTAATGGCGATGAGAAATGCCACCTTCCAGGTTAGGAACTGTATGTCGCAGGAGTGCATGGGTTCAAAAGGTGGACCCATAAGTCTAGTTAGGACAACATTTAGGTTCCATGAAGGAACAGGTAGTGTTCTTGGTGGTATAATTCTCCTAAGGCCCTCCATGAATGCTTTAATGACTGGTATTTTATATAGGGAAGTTGAATAGGTAGTCTGCAGGTATGCAGATATTGCTGCAAGGTGAATCTTAATGGAAGAGAAAGCTAGGTTAGATTTTTGTAAGTGAAGCAAGTAACCCACTACATGTTCTGGAGTTGTGTGTAATGGTTGTATTTGATTAATATGGCAGTAGCAAACAAACCTCTTCCATTTACTTGCATAGCAGTGCCTGGTGGATGGCCTTCTTGCTTGTTTTATGACTTCCATACATTCTTGGGTAAGTTGTAAGTGCCCGAATTCTAGGATTTCAGGAGCCAGATTGCTAGATTCAGCGATGCTGGATCTGGGTGTCTGATCTTTTGGTTGTGCTGTGTCAACAGATCTGGCCTGTTGGGCAATTTGATGCAGGGTACCACTGATAGGTCTAGCAGCGTTGTGTACCAGGGTTGCCTTGCCCAAGTTGGTGCTATCAATATGAGTTTGAGTTTGCTTTGACTGAGTTTGTTTACCAGGTAAGGAAGGAGAGGGAGAGGAGGAAAAGCGTAAGCAAATATCCCTGACCAGTTCATCCATAGGGCATTGCCTTGGGATTGTTTGTGTGGGTATCTGGATGCGAAGTTTTGGCATTTTGCGTTCTCCCTTGTCGCAAACAAGTCTATCTGAGGTGTTCCCCAGAGTTTGAAATAAGTGTTCAGTATTTGGGGGTGAATTTCCCATTCGTGGACCTGTTGGTGATCTCGAGAGAGATTGTCTGCGAGTTGATTTTGTATCCCTGGTATAAACTGTGCAATTAGGCGAATTTGGTTGTGAATTGCCCAATGCCAAATTTTTTGTGCTAACATGCTTAACTGCGTGGAGTGCGTCCCTCCCTGCTTGTTTAGATAATACATTGTTGTTATGTTGTCTGTTTTGACGAGAATGTATTTGTGAACTATTATTGGTTGGAAAGCTTTTAGTGCTTGAAAAACTGCAAGAAGTTCTAGGTGATTGATATGCAGTTTTGTTTGATGTACGTTCCATTGTCCTTGTATGCTGTGTTGATCGAGGTGTGCTCCCCACCCTGTCATGGAAGCATCTGTTGTTATTACGTATTGTGGCACTGGGTCTTGGAAAGGCCGCCCCTTGTTTAAATTTATGTTGTTCCACCACAGAAGCGAGAGGTAAGTTTGGCGGTCTTATTAACACCAGATCTAGAAGGTGACCCTGTGCTTGAGACCACTGTGATGCTAGGCATTGTTGTAAGGGCCTCATGTGCAGTCTTGCGTTTGGGACAATGGCTATGCATGATGACATCATGCCTAGGAGTTGTAATACCATCTTTGCTTGTATGTTTTGTGTTGGATACATGCGTTGTATGATGGTGTTGAAATTTAGAATTCTTTGTGGACTTGGAGTGGCTACTCCTTTTGATGTGTCTATTATGGCTCCCAGGTATTGTTGTACCTTGCGTGGCCGAATTTTGGATTTTGTGAAATTGACGGTGAACCCTAGTTTGAAGAGGGTTTGTATGATATGATTTGTGTGATTTGAGCACTCTATTAACGAATGGGCCTTGATTAGCCAGTCGTCTAGATATGGGAACACATGTATTTGCTGCCTTCTGATGTGTGCAGCGACTACCGCTAGACATTTGGTAAAGACTCTTGGTGCGGTTGTTAATCCGAAAGGCAGTACCTTGAATTGGTAATGTATTCCTTTGAATACAAACCTTAGGTATTTCCTGTGCGATGTGTGAATTGGTATATGGAAATAAGCATCCTTGAGGTCTAAAGTTGCCATGTAGTCGTGCAGCTTTAGCAATGGCAATACTTCTTGTAGTGTGACCATGTGGAAGTGGTCTGATTTGATGAAAGTGTTGACTACTCTGAGGTCTAGGATTGGTCTCAGTGTTTTGTCCTTCTTTGGTATCAGAAAGTACAGTGAGTAAACTCCTGTGTTTATTTGTGTGTTTGGCACTAATTCGATTGCATTCTTTTGCAATAGTGCCTGCACTTCTATCTCTAGGAGATTGGAATGGTGTGTTGTTAAATTTTGTGCTTTTGGTGGTATGTTTGGAGGGAACTGTAGAAATTCTATGCAGTAACCATGTTGGATAATTGCTAGAACCCAAGTGTCTGTAGTGATTTTCTCCCATGCTCTGTAATAATGACCTATTCGTCCCCCCACTGGTGTTGTGTGGAGGGGGTGAGTGACATGTGAGTCACTGTTTAGTAGTAGGGGTTTTGGGGCTTTGGAATCTTCCTCTATTTCTAGGGAATTGCCCTCCTCTATATTGTCCCCGAAAACCTCCTCTATACTGTCCTTGGTAACTGGACGGTGTGGCTTGTGAGGTGCTGGCTTGTGTGCTTTGACCCCGAAACCCCCCTCGAAAGGGCGTTTTACGGAATGAGCTGTAATTCCCTCTGCTCTGCGGGGAGTAGAGTGCGCCCATGGCTTTAGCAGTGTCCGTATCTTTTTTGAGTTTCTCAATCGCTGTGTCCACTTCTGGACCGAACAGTTCTTTTTCATTAAAAGGCATATTGAGAACTGCTTGTTGAATCTCTGGTTTAAATCCAGACGTTCGGAGCCATGCATGCCTTCTGATAGTTACAGATGTATTAATTGTCCGTGCAGCTGTATCTGCAGCGTCCATGGAGGAGCGGATCTGGTTGTTGGAGATGGCCTGTCCCTCCTCAACCACTTGTTTTGCCCTATTTTGGAAGTCTTTGGGCAGATGTTCAATGAGATGTTGCATCTCGTCCCAGTGGGCTCTGTCATAGCGCGCAAGTAGTGCCTGGGAGTTCGCGATGCGCCACTGGTTTGCAGCTTGTGCTGCGACTCTTTTACCAGCTGCATCAAACTTGCGGCTTTCTTTATCTGGGGGTGGTGCATCTCCAGATGTGTGAGAGTTGGCCCTTTTCCTAGCTGCTCCTACAACAACAGAGTCTGGTGGCAGCTGTGTTGTGATGAAAGCCGGGTCTGTAGGAGGCGGCTTATACTTTTTTTCCACCCTTGGTGTGATTGCCCTACTTTTGACCGGGTCCTTAAATATGTCTTTTGCGTGCCGGAGCATACCAGGGAGCATAGGCAGGCTTTGGTAGGAGCTGTGGGTGGAGGAGAGTGTGTTGAACAAGAAATCATCCTCGACCTGTTCTGAGTGGAGGCTTACGTTGTGAAATTGTGCTGCTCTAGCCACCACCTGAGAGTACGCGGTGCTGTCTTCTGGTGGAGATGGTTTTGTAGGGTATGCCTCTGGGCTGTTATCTGACACTGGGGCGTCGTATAGGTCCCATGCGTCCTGGTCTTGGTCACCCTGGCTCATGGTGGTGTGAGCTGGGGAGTGTGATGGCGTTTGTGCTGGTGAAACGTTAATCACGTGCGGAGGAGAGGGTGGTGGTGTAACTCTTTTCACCACTTTTGGTTGTGGTGCTTGTTCCGTCTGGAACTCCAACCTTCTCTTTCTCCTAATGGGGGGAAGGGTGCTTATTTTTCCTGTCCCCTGCTGAATGAAGATACGCTTTTGCGTATGGTCCGCATCAGTTGCTTGTAGCTCTTCCTCAAACCTATGCTTCTGCATTTGGGAGGTTAGCGAGTGCTCTTCTGTATAAGAGCCTGAAGCTGGGTCGCTTGCAGTTTGTTTCGGCGTCGAAACTTTGTCTGCGTGTTTTTTCGGCTCCGAGGTGACTTTTTTCCTTTTCGGGGCCGAAACCTCTCGGCGTCGATCTGTTTCGGTGCCGCTGTCTCGGCGTCGAGCCGTGTCCACACCGGCATCTCGGTGTCGAGGCTTGTCTCCAGCACTTTCTCGGTCCCGAGAAGGCTGCGTGCCGGTGTCTCGACCGGAGTCGGACGATCTCGGCACTGTTTGGGCCTTTTTCGGTGCCGACGGTCGGTCACCGATTTTATGGGTTGAGCCATGGCCTGGTGGCAGTGGCGTCCCCTGGGCCTTGTAAATGTTTCTTTGTGTGGTTTTCGACGTCTTACTCACGGTTTGTGTATCGTCGAATCCTTCGGAGTCTGAGTCTTGGATCGAGAAGGTACCTTCCTCTTCCTGTTCCTCGAACTCCCGTCGGGCTGTCGGTGCGGACGCCATTTGAAGTCTTCTGGCTCGACGGTCTCGGAGTGTTTTTCGGGACCGGAACGCACGACAGGCCTCGCAGGTGTCTTCGCTGTGCTCAGGTGACAGGCACAGGTTGCAGACCAAGTGTTGGTCTGTGTAGGGGTATTTATTGTGGCATTTGGGGCAGAAACGGAACGGGGTCCGTTCCATCGGCGTTCTTCAGCACGCGGTCGGGCCGACCAGGCCCCGACGGAGGATCGAAAAATTACCCCGAAGGGCACCGGAGCTCTTCGATCTTCGATGCGGTGTTGAATGTAAGTATGCCGATCCCGAACGCAACAATACCGACGAAAATCTTCCGAAATTAACTATTTTTTCTGTTCCGAAACTCGGAGCGACAGGAACACGTCCGAACCCGATGGCGGAAAAAAAACAATCGAGGATGGAGTCGACGCCCATGCGCAATGGAGACAAAAGGAGGAGTCACTCGGTCCCGTGACTCGAAAGACTTCTTCGAAGAAAAACAACTTGTAACACTCCGGCCCAACACCAGATGGCGAGCTATTGCAGAACATGCGTATCTACAGCGACAGATGCCATCGAACCTATTTTTATTGACTGATACTATAAAAATATAAACCTACAAAATACAAATATAGAGTAAAATGCTAATAAGATTATCACCTAATTTCCACACAACCCGTCTATAATTGAACCTACATTTTAGTATTGCATGATCTACTGAGAATTTGTTTCACCAGATATCAACACTAAGACATGCTGAAAATCATGAGGTTACTTAGACTAATAACACTGTAGCCCTCTCTACTCAATATGTGGGACACCATCCAAAACAAATGGAAAGGTAGGTAGGGTGTGGTGGTGGGGGGCCAAGAACCATTTTCAGTTCTGCCTTGATAGGGGCACTGGCTTGCTGCAGGAAACTGCATCTAATGTCACTGGAGCCTCATAGCACCCAGCTTGGAGCACCGTCAGTTCCACATCCATTTATTCTGTACCCATAGATAACTCAACAACATATCAATCATGGCAGTGCACCAACTATACTGGATCTTTTTAAATAGTGGCCTATGACCATCCTTCACAAGAGTGAGTTTGATGGAATAGGTGAGGAATCTGCAGGTGGTAGAATGCCTCCCTACTGGCATAGTAGAGCTATGACAAATTTACTGATCCAGTCTGGAGCCCTGGGTTAACAGGTGAGGAATCTACAGGTAGAAGTATCCACGAGAAATGGTTCTTTTCATATTAATTTCTTTTCAGTCTGAATACTAAGTGATGTTCATGCAGAACACAGACGGTTGTTGGGGAAGTAGCACCCATGCCTATACATACATGGGAACACTACAAGGATAAGCAGGCATCTACATGATCAGCTAGATTATCTTCCTTAGAGGTGCCCAACAGACAGCATTCAGTCTCAAATGAAGTCTATTGCATAAAGCCTACAAATAATATGGATTATTTTCTGCTGAAAAAGAATGATACATCTGAAAAGCATGTGAAAGCAATTTGAACCTGACATGACTGAACTCACATGGATGAGCTCAAGGAATTAGCACTTGGAGAAGAGCACTTCAAAGCTCATTCATTTATGCTGTGCTTCTTGGAGTAATTAAAATTTATTTTTCTGTAGCTGAGGTCAAGCAAGTTTATGTCTTTATTGATCAACAACCCTAGATCGTTTTAAGTAGAACTGAATGGTCGAACCAACAAGGCTATCCTCCCCATATGATTAAAAATTGAGGAAATATTGAAAAAATAAAAAAAATTGGTTAAAAAAAAACACTGAAAAAAATACATTAAAATAGCATGAAATGATAGCAGAAAAGGAAGCAGATATTTGGCGTACCAGCCTTTGCACATAAGAGGACTCCTTTTCAGGCATAGGTAAATTTGGCAAGAGCAAAATGTCACTTAGTGAAAAGAGCAAATAGTTGAAAAGGGCTGAAACGAAAGCCCCTATGTGAATAAGTATGTACAGATTTTTTTTTTTTTTTTAATTAGGGATGCATGTAGGAAGTTGGCTCTGTATGTGCTATTTCAAAGTAAGGAATAGCATGCACAGAGTCCAAGGGTTCCCCTTAGAGGTAAAATAGTGGTAAAAATAGATAATACTAATGCTCTATTTTGTGGTAGTGTGGTCGAGCAGTAGGCTTATCCAAGGAGTAGTGTTAAGCATTTGTTGTACATACACATAGACAATAAATGAGGTACACACACTCAGAGACAAATCCAGCCAATAGGTTTTGTATAGAAAAATATCTTTTCTTAGTTTATTTTAAGAACCACAGGTTCAAATTTAACATGTAATATCTTGTTTGAAAGGTATTGCAGGTAAGTACATTAGGAACTTTGAATCATTTCAATTGCATGTATACTTTTCAAGTTATTCACAAATAGCTACTTTAAAAGTGGACACTTAGTGCAATTTTCACAGTTCCTGGGGAGGTAAGTTTTGGTTAGTTTTACCAGGTAAGTAAGACACTTACAGGGTTCAGTTCTTGGTCCAAGGTAGCCCACCGTTGGGGGTTCAGAGCAACCCCAAAGTCACCACACCAGCAGCTCAGGGCCGGTCAGGTGCAGAGTTCAAAGTGGTGCCCAAAACGCATAGGTTAGAATGGAGAGAAGGGGGTGCCCCGGTTACGGTCTGCTTGCAGGTAAGTACCCGTGTCTTCGGAGGGCAGACCAGGGGGGTTTTGTAGGGCACCGGGGGGGGGGGGACACAAGCCCACACAGAAATTTCACCCTCAGCAGCGCGGGGGCGGCCGGGTGCAGTGTAGAAACAAGCGTCGGGTTCGCAATGTTAGTCTATGAGAGATCAAGGGATCTCTTCAGCGCTGCAGGCAGGCAAGGGGGGGGTTCCTCGGGGAAACCTCCACTTGGGCAAGGGAGAGGGACTCCTGGGGGTCACTCCTACAGTGAAAGTCCGGTCCTTCAGGTCCTGGGGGCTGCGGGTGCAGGGTCTTTTCCAGGCGTCGGGACTTAGGTTTCAGAGAGTCGCGGTCAGGGGAAGCCTCGGGATTCCCTCTGCAGGCGGCGCTGTGGGGGCTCAGGGGGGACAGGTTTTGGTACTCACAGTCGTAGAGTAGTCCGGGGGTCCTCCCTGAGGTGTTGGTTCTCCACCAGCCGAGTCGGGGTCGCCGGGTGCAGTGTTGCAAGTCTCACGCTTCTTGCGGGGAGATTGCAGGGTCTTTAAAGCTGCTCCTTGAAACAAAGTTGCAGTCTTTTTGGAGCAGGTCCGCTGTCCTCGGGAGTTTCTTGTCTTTTTCGAAGCAGGGCAGTCCTCAGAGGATTCAGAGGTCGCTGGTCCCTTGGAAGGCGTCGCTGGAGCAGAGTTCTTTGGAAGGCAGGAGACAGGCCGGTGAGTTTCTGGAGCCAAGGCAGTTGTCGTCTTCTGGTCTTCCTCTGCAGGGGTTTCAGCTAGGCAGTCCTTCTTCTTGTAGTTTGCAGGAATCTAATTTTCTAGGGTTCAGGGTAGCCCTTAAATACTAAATTTAAGGGCGTGTTTAGGTCTGGGGGGTTAGTAGCCAATGGCTACTAGCCCTGAGGGTGGGTACACCCTCTTTGTGCCTCCCCCCAAGGGGAGGGGGTCACAATCCTAACCCTATTGGGGGAATCCTCCATCTGCAAGATGGAGGATTTCTAAAAGTCAGAGTCACCTCAGCTCAGGACACCTTAGGGGCTGTCCTGACTGGTCAGTGACTCCTCCTTGTTGCTTTCTTTGTTCCCTCCAGCCTTGCCGCCAAAAGTGGGGGCCGTGGCCGGAGGGGGCGGGCAACTCCACTAAGCTGGAGTGCCCTGCTGGGCTGTGACAAAGGGGTGAGCCTTTGAGGCTCACCGCCAGGTGTCACAGCTCCTGCCTGGGGGAGGTGTTAGCATCTCCACCCAGTGCAGGCTTTGTTACTGGCCTCAGAGTGACAAAGGCACTCTCCCCATGGGGCCAGCAACATGTCTCTGGTGTGGCAGGCTGCTGGAACTAGTCAGCCTACACAGACAGTCGGTTAAGTTTCAGGGGGCACCTCTAAGGTGCCCTCTGGGGTGTATTTTGCAATAAAATGTACACTGGCATCAGTGTGCATTTATTGTGCTGAGAAGTTTGATACCAAACTTCCCAGTTTTCAGTGTAGCCATTATGGTGCTGTGGAGTTCGTGTTTGACAGACTCCCAGACCATATACTCTTATGGCTACCCTGCACTTACAATGTCTAAGGTTTTGTTTAGACACTGTAGGGGTACCATGCTCATGCACTGGTACCCTCACCTATGGTATAGTGCACCCTGCCTTAGGGCTGTAAGGCCTGCTAGAGGGGTGTCTTACCTATACTGCATAGGCAGTGAGAGGCTGGCATGGCACCCTGAGGGGAGTGCCATGTCGACTTACTCGTTTTGTCCTCACTAGCACACACAAGCTGGCAAGCAGTGTGTCTGTGCTGAGTGAGAGGTCTCCAGGGTGGCATAAGACATGCTGCAGCCCTTAGAGACCTTCCTTGGCATCAGGGCCCTTGGTACTAGAAGTACCAGTTACAAGGGACTTATCTGGATGCCAGGGTCTGCCAATTGTGGATACAAAAGTACAGGTTAGGGAAAGAACACTGGTGCTGGGGCCTGGTTAGCAGGCCTCAGCACACTTTCAATTGTAAACATAGCATCAGCAAAGGCAAAAAGTCAGGGGGTAACCATGCCAAGGAGGCATTTCCTTACAATGCACTATACGAAAATGTAAACCATTTTGAGCCTTGATAAAGAGAGCTTCTTTGAAAAACGTTGGCTGTAGGAACATACGTAAGGCATTTCAAGAAAGATGTATTGCATTAAGTAATTTTTGCTAACTTTTTTTTCAATACAGGGATAATTTTCAACTTTTCATAGTCATTTAGGATGAAAAACAGATGCCACGAAATTTAAGTACAGCCACAAAAAATTATTTCTAACAAAGTGGAATGTCTACAAAAAAAAAAAAAAAAACAAGACAAAGGGGTTACCTGTGACAATTCTGGTTGAGAAAGACCAGGTTGGCTCATTTGAGATGGCTGACTCATTGAAATATAGCCCTGAGTCAATGGACCCTGTGAAAATGGCTGGGACACAACATCTTGACTAGCCTGGCTGTTCGGCATGTTTGACTGGTTCATTCCTTGAATACCCATGCCACGATTTTTTTGCCGTCCACCTCGACCAGTTTTTCCTTTGGGCACACCACGACCTAATTAAGGAAAGAGAAACTCAGTATTAATGCAATCTTAAAACGCACAGAATGATTGGGCCTTTAAAAAAAAAAAAAAAGTTCAAGAGTGCAAATGGTTATATTTTTGCCAAACTGCTGGAAATCTACGTGCATCTTAGTTACCTCAAACTAATTACACCATGCCTGTACCTCCTCTGCAGTCCTTTCCCCTCAAACGGTGTTTAATCTGAACACTGCGGTAGCATGGGGGTTCCACAGGCACTCATTTTTGGGGTTCAGCACATTTCTTTCCTCATCAGATTTTGACTAAGAGCAAGTGAGGTAAAACCACAAGGAGGAAGAGAGACAGAAACCAGTGACAAAGGGAGAAAGCAGCAACCTGCAAGTATGACAAAAGGGTAGTGAAGGTATGATGGTGGAAAAATTAGGCATGAAGTTGAATAAAGACTATTCAACCATTAAAAGTGCTGGCCGTGGGCTCCTGAGGGGAAAAAAAATATGGTTTCTGAGTAAAGATTTGGGTGTTGGAACTTATTGTTTTACAAATGAAGCAAGGCTCTAAAGTTCCTTCCATCAATAACCTGGGAAAGTGAATGAGCAAACAACGGATATTAGAGGAACGAAGGAGCTTATCTACTCCAAACACTGAGGACAACATAAGGAATTTTCACATTCATTATAGGCTGACCTTTTCAACTCACCACACTAATACCTTTCTCTAGTCTCTTCAACCAAATCCCCTTAACAAGAAACATGTTAGATGTATGAAGCTGGCTCTCTATAAAGTATACAAAAATGAGGTATACTGTGCAGAGTGTCCAGGTATCCCTTCTAAGTGAACAGGGGCTTACTAATTCTTGCGGTACCAGTAAAGGAGGGGAAAGAAACAGAAAGAGGACTACTGGTGTGGAGCTGGCCTCTGTTGGAGTCCCTCGACATGTAGGTAAGTTTTTGAGGCGGACGTGCTTGGACTGAACACAAATAAGCCTTGGTGCTTGCAACAGGCTCCTGTACCCCAGGCAGTGGTAGAGGGAGCCTCTGGGGTGATAGTGTCTCGAAGACTGGGTGAGTTGACGGGGTTGACCTTCTGGGCACACTATGACCTCCTGGCTTGCTGCTGCATCTGTGGATTCGGGGGTCAACAGTTCACTGAACCGGGCTGTGCGGTCGGGGCCTGCAGGATGCAGGGAAGAAAATAAGTTACTTACCTGTAACTGTAGTTCTCCAGTATTGGTATCTTTCATAGATTCACATGCTTGAATCATTCCCCGTCGTCGAAGTGGGAGTCCCACGGTACATAGAAAGCAATAAATAGAGAAAAAAACCTTTTTTTTTTTCATTGAAGTCAATAGGAAAAAACATCTTCAATTGTAGAACTATCAGCCTCTTTAGAAAGAGCCCAAACTTCAGCCAATCAGGCGCGACCACCCTCTTAGAACCCTCAGCACAGAGGCTCAGTCTGTCAGATTTCTCCGCACTAGTGTACACAGGAAAAAATTCCAGAAGGTGAGCCTCTCTGGGGAGGAGGGTGGGTCGCATGTGAATCTATGAAAGATACCAATACTGGAGAACTACAGTTACAGGTAAGTAACTTATTTTCTTCTCCAGTATTAGGGTATCTTTCATAGATTCACATGCTTGAATCAGAATAGTCAGCAGTAAATGGATAAATTATTATTTTCTTGTAGTACCAACAGAATGCATAAATATATTGCATGTTGACTGAATGTATATAAGCGATTAAATCTGCAAATTAAGAGCTAACCATTCCTAAGTACATGTAGTATTCATCCATTATATACAAATCTATATATAAACATTTATACATATACATATATATATTCCATGTAGCAAAGAAAAATATGAGTACCTCTAACTGCATATAAGAAGGATATACTCTAAATTACATATGAAATGAGACACAGAGGACG
Source organism: Pleurodeles waltl (assembly GCF_031143425.1). Taxonomy (NCBI): domain Eukaryota; kingdom Metazoa; phylum Chordata; class Amphibia; order Caudata; family Salamandridae; genus Pleurodeles; species Pleurodeles waltl. The sequence continues at coordinate 57,188,041 of NC_090451.1, read as the reverse complement.
GAGGGTAAGGCTTATAGGCTCACCTTATGTGAACAAATTGCGCAAAAACGCTTGTCCTACCGCAGCATCCACCTTGTCCGTAGCTTCCAGGCAGTAATGCTGGGTGAAAGTATGAGGACGTGTCCATGTCACTGCCTTGCAGATTTGGTCCAAAGGAATTCCAGCGAACAGAGCCGTGGAAGTGGAAACTGCTCTAGTGGAGTGCGCCCGGACCTTAGATGATAATGGCTTTCTCGCCAACTGGTGGGTCAACTGAATGGCAGCAGAAATCCAACGCGCTATAGTTTGTTTAGTAACTGCGCTACCACGATTGACCTTTCCAAAGCTGATAAACAACTGTTCAGATTTACGGAAAGCAGTTGTTCTATCTATATAGAACTTTAAACAGCGCTTAATGTCTAACGAATGCAGAGCTCGTTCAGCTGCCGTTTGAGGATTTGGAATTTTTTTCCGCAGAACTACTGGTTCGTTTAAGTGAAAAGATGATGGAACTTTAAGTATAAACCTTGGATTTGTTCTTAAAATGACCACCTCCGGCTTGAATTGAAGGAAAGGCGGAGAAATTGTAAATGCCTGGATATCACTGACTCTTCTTGCCGATGTCAAGGCAAAAAGAAGGGCCGTTTTAAAAGAAACAAACTTCAAATCCACTCTATGAATAGGCTCGAACGGATGTTTCATTAATTGGGAGAGCACAATGTTCAGATGCCATTGTGGTGCAGGACGGTGAATTGGTGGATATTTTCTGAACAAACCTTTAAGAAATTGTTTGATTATTCTGGCAGACCATAGTGAAGGTGACTGAGGGGTCCGCATGTAACGAGATATGGCAGCCAAATGCACTTTAATCAATGAATGCGAAAGACCGGATTTGGCCAAATGTAGTAAATATGGCAAAATCTGTTCAGGGGATGATGACAGAGGATGGATGCTGGAAGCAGCGCACCACAAACAAAACCTCTTCCACTTGAATTTGTATGTGCGATTTGTAGACTGGGCTCTGGCACAGGCAAGTATCTCTCTGCACTCCGGAGGAATATTCAAACCATCAAATTCATAGAATTCAGGAGCCAGGCTGATAAACGAAGAGATGTCGGGTTGGGATGACGAACCTGACCCTGGCTCATTGTTAGCAGATCCGGAATTGCCTTCAGCCGAATGTGAGGTTGTTCCGATAGCAATAGAAGTTCTGTGAACCAGAACTGGCGTGGCCATCTCGGAGCGATTAGAAGAATCCTGCATCGTTCCCTCTTCATCTTTAGCAGAAGTCTCGGGATGAGTGGAAGCGGGGGAAAAGCGTATGCATAAATCCCTGACCATCTGATCAAAAACGCATTCCCTCTCGAACCCCTCTGCGGATGCCAGCTTGCGAAGTGTCGGCATTTCTTGTTGTCCTTGGTCGCGAATAGATCTATGGTGGGCTTGCCCCAAAGGTGAAAGAGATTGTCGAGAACCGACTGATTGATTTCCCACTCGTGGCAGCTGGTTCGACTCCTGCTCAAGGCATCTGCCCAGATGTTGGTGATCCCTGGGAGATGTTCTGCTCGGATGGTGATTCCATGCTGAGTTACCCAATGCCACAGCTCCTGTGCCTCCAGGGATAATGCTCGAGATCTTGTGCCTCCTTGTTTGTTGATATAGTGCATGACCGTGGTGTTGTCTGTCCTTATCAACACTGAGGAGTCTTTGATGTTCATGAGGAAGGACTTGAGTGCCAAAAACACCGCTCTGAGCTCTAATACGTTTATGTGGAGAGTTGATTCTTGCATAGACCATTTTCCCCTCACGGAAAGATCCTGTAAATGAGCACCCCATCCCTCCAGGGATGCGTCCGTTGTTACTATGTGCATGGTCCTGTCCTTCAGAAATGACAGCCCGTCTGAGACTAGGGGAGTTTCTTTCCACCACGTGAAAGCCTGTTTCGCTGCAGGGGTGATTTGTACTAGCTCGTCGAAAGAGCCTTCTGTCTGTTTCCACTGGTTGTTGTTGAAGAGTCCTCATGTGGAGGCGACAGTTCCTTATCAATGGAATACATGACGATAGTATCCCTAGAAAAGACTTGTAAGTCCGTACTGAAACGGACCTTCTTCTGCTGAGCCGAGCTGCTAAGTTTCGAAGTCTCTGTCTTTTGTCCTGTGAAGGAAAGGCTTTTGCTTATAAAGTGTCCAAGATGGCTCCTAGAAACGTGATGTTCTGAGTGGGTTCTGTGTGAGACTTGGGGTAGTTGACCGACAAACCCAAAGCTCCGAAAAGGGAGAGACATGTTTCCGTATCTCTGGCAGCCTTCGACGCTGTACGTGCTTTTATTAGCCAGTCGTCCAGGTAAGGGAAGACCTGTACCCCTAATTGTCTGAGGTGGGCTGCCACTGGCGCCAAAACCTTGGTGAACACTCTTGGAGCCGACTTGAGGCCAAATGGAAGTACTCTGAACTGGTAGTGAATGCCTGCGACCCTGAACCGCAAGAATTTCCGATGATTGGGGTGAACTGGAATGTGAAAATATGCGTCCTGAAGATCTAGCGAGGTCATAAAATCCCCTCGATTGAGGAGGCTCAGAACGTCTTGAAGAGAGGTCATGCGAAAAGATTGCTTCTTGAGGTATTTGTTGAGCGATCGAAGATCGAGAATAGGTCTCCAATCTCCGTTCTTCTTCCGGATAAGGAAAAAACGGGAGTAAAAACCTATTCCCCTCTGATTTCTTGGTACGATCTCTATTGCTCCCTTGCTCATTAAGATAGCAATCTGTTCCATAAGCTCGTTGAGGTGGGCTGGCGGGGGGCCTCCTGGCGGTACTTGAGGAGGAGACTGGTTGAATTCTAGTGTATGCCCCCGCTTGATAATATCCAAAACCCATCTGTCTGTTGTTATTTTGGACCATTGATGCAGAAACCCGGAAATTGTGCCCCCTATACGAGTGTTGGTGCAGGGGCTGGGTGCAGGCATTTGATGAGGGTCACTGTTTTCTAGTCGTATCCTTGGGTCTGAAAGCAGATTTTCCTCTTGTTTGCTGTCTGAAGCGAGCCGATGTTTGCTGGCGAAAGGAATGCTGTTGTTGCTGGCCATAATTGAGCGATATTGGCCTTGGTAAGAGGAGTACGGTCTATATTGTTGAAAGCCTCCTCTGTGAGAAAAAGTACCTCTCCCTCTCGCTCCTCGAAAGAGTTGCCTCTTGTACTGAAGCGCCGCAAGTGATCTGGCTGTTTCAGTGTCTGACTTGATCGACTGCAATGCATCGTCGACATGTTTTCCAAATAAAAGTTCTCCATCATATGGCATGTCTAGAACTTTCAACTGAACTTCTGGCCTAAAAGAGGTAGCCTTTAGCCACCCTTGGCGTCTGAGAACCGCAGCACCGGCCAATTGTCTAAAACCTGTGGAAGAGACATCAATGGCAGAGTCTATGATTTCGGCCGAAATCTTTTCTCCTTCTTGAAGAATTCTGCGTGCTTCTGCTCTACTGGATTCAGGTATAATGTCAATGAATTGTGACATGTCAGACCACATCTGACGATCGTATCTCCCCAGTATTGCTAGAGAGTTGGCGGCTCTAAAAGTGGTGGCAGCCATGGTTGAAATTTTTTTTACCTATGGAGTCCAGACGCCATCCTTCCTTGTCTGGAGGTGCGGTCAGAGAAGCTGACGGATTCCTGGATCTTCTCTGTGCTGCTTGGGAGATAACCGAATCCGGTTTAGGGTGGCTGATTAGACATGCTGGGGAGTTGTCAGGTGCCTTATATTTCTTTTCTAGCCTGGGCAAGACTGCAGGAATGGAGGACGGAGTCTGCATGACCTTTAAGCCTTCTTCCCAGATGAAGTCGACAATGGGAATGGCCCTCACTGATTTTCTTGTGTCCTCTTTAAAGTCATAAAGAAAACAATCTGATTGTTTAGACGTAATCGGTAGCTGGAATCTCTTGGCAGCTCTCTCCATGACAGAATGGAAACCTCCAATGTCCTGCGGAGGAGAGTCCACCGGCGGTGGTGTAGATGGAGATGGAGTCTGAATCTGGTACTCATCCCATTCCGGTATTAAAGAGTCTGAATCTTGTATCTCCCCTTCTTCCCGTTCCTCTTCGGATGACGGTGAGCCAATGCTCTGAACAGAAGGAGGTACTGTGATAGGGTCTGGAAATGTGGAAGGTCTAGCCGGAGTGGACACTGGTGTCTGGTGAGGTTGCACCGGTGTGGAAGAACCAGGCGGTGGAAACCTTGCATAATAGTCCTGCATCATTTGCTGAAGGCTGTTAATTAATGATACCGGCATTTGTACTGTCTCTTCTGATTGCTCGAAATGTCCCTGATCCTGTTGGTGGGAAAATTGCTGAAGATCCTCCTCTTCATCCTCTTCTTGGCATTTTATACGTAGTTCGGACGGACTACGCGCTACCGGGAAAAATCCGTCATCCGAGTATCCATCGCCATCATCATCATCATCCGCAAAAAGATGCTGCGGAGGGACGGGTGTAACCTTGCTGGGCAATGTATGCGATGGTTGTAATATAGAGGACCTTACTTGTACAGGCAAAATCCTTTGTGGAAGGTAAGGTGATGTTCCAGGAAAATGACGCGTCGACGGAGCGGGCGTCGACGGAGCGGGCTTCGACGGAGCGGGCGTCGACGGAGCGGGCTTCGACGGAGCGGGCGTCGACGGAGCGGGCTTCGACGGAGCGGGCTTCGACGGGACCGTCGGTGTAGTTGGTGGTATCATCGTCGACGAAGTAGTCATCGACGAAGCCAATGTCACTGCGTCACCCGTCGACGGGGTTGACAACGACGGAGTTTTCACTATCCGGTGCGTCGACGGGATCTTCGTCGGCGAAAGCGACGGCGACCTCCTGAACCTCTTCGACGATGAATGTGTCGATGGTAAAGATTTTAACTTCTTACCCGTCGACGGCTTCTTAATGATCTTTAAGGTGTGCGACGACGACGGACCATACTTAAGGCTCACCGATGTTATCGTCGTAGACGACAGCGGAGATGAAGTCACTATCATCGGAGACGGAGGGGCTGTAAACGTAGCCGTCATCGTAGTCGTCGTCACCGGTAGAGCTGTCGTCGACGGAGCGCTCGTCGACGGTGTCGATTTTTTGGGACGTCGACGGAGGCAGAGAACTGGAAGGCTTTTTAAGCTTCTTTGAAGAAGAAGCAGGTGTTGATGGTTCTGAGTGAACCCTGCCACTTGCTACCTTAGATGTTGAAGGTAGATCCCCGGTGTCCTTAAAAGCATGCAGCTTCTTGGCTGACTTAGCGCTTGCAGGGGATAGGCTCTCCACAGACCTCTTTCTTTTCTTTGAGGTCACTGTGTCACGGTCTTCTTCGGAAAGAGCTTCTCTTGCCTTCTTTTTCTGGAGCCAAAGTAGGAGCCTGGCTTCTCTGTCCCTCAGAGTCTTATTAGGAAAGGTCCTGCAGATCTTACAGTCCTTGACCTTATGCTCTGGATGTAAGCAAGAGATACATTCCTTGTGAGGGTCCTCACAATGAAGTCTCAATTTGCCACAGGTCCCACATGGTCTAAAAAGGCCCTTTCTTGTAGACATGATGGAAAAAAAGTCTTGAAGAAAAACTGAATTGAAATTCTCTAAAGATTTCTCTTGAAGAGATGGAAAACTGAGCAGAGCTCAGGGAGACTCCCTTACACACGACGTGCGGTAGAAAATCTGACAGACTGAGCCTCTGTGCTGAGGGTTCTAAGAGGGTGGTCGCGCCTGATTGGCTGAAGTTTGGGCTCTTTCTAAAGAGGCTGATAGTTCTACAATTGAAGATGTTTTTTCCTATTGACTTCAATGAAAAAAAAAAAAAAAAAAAAAAAAAAAAAAAAGAGGTTTTTTTCTCTATTTATTGCTTTCTATGTACCGTGGGACTCCCACTTCGACGACGGGGAATGATTCAAGCATGTGAATCTATGAAAGATACCCTAATACTGGAGAAGTGGCTCCTCTACTGTACAGGAGACCCTGGCCAGTTGGTGAAGAACTGGTGGCCCTCAGAGGTTTTTGGAGGATGCACAGCTGCAGGACTAGTATGGCCTTTGTGATTGTCAGGACAGGAGCAGGTAGGCATGGTTTGGCACCAATGTCCACAATCAGTCCACAGTTGAATTCCTAGTTCCACCAAAAACAAGATAGTAGAACCCTTCCTTTGTGGAGTACATCAGGCACCCGACCTTAGAAGTGTGACTAGCTGGTGGTGCAACATGCCTACTTGCGTAGCTAGTTTACAGACTGTCCTGGTGCCAAATGAGCCTCAGAGCAGGGTGGGCCTCTCCAGGTCTGGAGGAAGCCTGTATCGCATAACAAAGGCAGCAGGGGCTTTGAAGGTCCCTGGTCTTGGTATGCATATTTACTAGCCATCCTGACGGAGGTAGTGATAACACCTTTCCCCGGAGCAGGCATTGTTTCTGACCTCTAAGAGCACAGGCTCTCGCCTCCAAGGGGTCAGGAACTTGTCTCTGGTGGCAGGCTGGTTGTTACCAGTCAGCCAGCACACTAAACTACTAGTAGGGTTTCAGGGGGCACCTCTAAGGGGTCCTCTGGGCACATGTCATAAATCAGATACTGGCATTAGTATGTATTTATTGAAACGAGGTGTTTGATACCAAAACCCATAGGTTTCAGTGAATCCATTACGTAGCTGCATAACTTGTAATGACCAGTGCTCAGTACATACCTTAAGAGGACTTCCCTGTTCACTTGCAATATCTAGAAACAGAACTATACATCACAAGGACATATCTGCTCGTGCAGATATGTCCTCACATAAATTATAATGAACCCTGCCTTAGGCCTTCAAGGCCTGCTGTAGGGGTGTCTTACATATATTATATGAAGTGATTTTGCCATGGCACAAAAGGAGTATGCCATGTCTTGTTTTTATTAATGGTTTGCACCATGACACGCAGTCCGCAGTGGCAGTCTGCATATAATTTATATGGTGGGGGGTCCCTTAGGGTGGCATGGTACATGTTACAGGCCTTAGGGACCCTCTTTAGTACCCATGCCTCAGGTACTAGGGCGTACCAATTATTGGGGGCTAACAGGGGTTCTAAAGTGTTTGCCAATTGGGTTGCAAATGGGTATTTCGTTTTTAGGGCAAAGAAAACCGGCACTGGAGCCTGGTTAGCAGGCTTCATGGCACAGTCAGTTGAAAACCAGCATCTACCAGTTCAAATGAGAGCAAATGTGGAGGGAACACCTCCAAAAAAGGCTAGTTTGCTACAATATGTATGTACAGCTACACATCACCATCATCAACTGGCTCGATAATGAAGGTGAATCATCCCAATCCTAAGTAATCAAAATGTTGCAAAACATTCCACTAGTTCACACATGTCCTGATGCATTTCAGACTGTCTTTGTGAGGGGAATTGACCCTACCCAAAGTGAGAAAGGTTCTTCATACTTTTAGTGTGGCGAAGTTGAATAAAAACCTCTTCCTTTTGCTAAACACTAAAACTGTCCTACTCCAATATACCCACAAGAATCAACCGCCTTACGTTTCTAGCACAACAAGAGCTTCTCATTTATGTACAACATGACTTAAAAAAAAATTGGCAAAGTCAATCGATTTCCCAAGACCTATTGTCTTTGCAAATGCTTGTTAAGTTAGTGAAATATGTTTCTAGTCAGTTTTTGTTACATTACCCAGCTGGATTAACTGGCTTCCTTATTCAAAAGAAAAGAAATTACACTAGTTAGATTTTACCAATTATTTGTCTGCAAATAAAGTTTTTCCGTTGTTAAAAGTGCACTTTTCCACTGAAATCTTTGATCCTATACCCAAGTATGTACATATATATTTTTGGCAACGTGTTTTGGGATCACATGGGCGGACAATATGGGGTTTAAGACTACTGAGAGGGGATCACCAAGGGACACTTACATACTCACACTTGGGTATCCTAAACTCCTCATTAAACCAGAAAAACTAGCACGCTCATTGCTTCATTCTCTCTTTTGGACCCTTGAAAGACAAACCAGTGGGCATTGAGAAGACAATGCGGAGACTTGTAAAACCTATTCAAAAGAACCAACTGCCTGTCCAACAAACTGTGGGTTGCAACTCTTCCTGATCAATTAAGTACAGTAATATGACCTCCACAGGAAACTTAACTACAATTGTAAAAAGTTTGGTTGATTATTTGTAATGCGTACATATTGACAGTGATCCATCTTCAATGTGCAAGCCTTGCTCACAGTTGCAGCTAATAAACGTGAAACAAAACTAGCTTCAACTGGAAAGAAAAGCAGGAGAAGTGCATTAACAAGTCAAGGTTTGGTGTGAGATTTAGCAAACCATTAAACTGGTGCCCATTCTTGGTTTAAAAGCGCGAGTACTAAATATATGACCCTGTGTACCTGCAGCTGGACCATTCGCCTGGCCAAAGTATCCCGGGGGTGGCATTGGTGGCATCACAAGATTGAACGGAATAGGAATGTTCATAGCAGCCACATGGCTTGGCCCAGAACTGATCATGCCAATCTGATCATGAGTTTGGAAGTACATATTTGATGGCCTTCCTGTGAGGGGGAAAAACACAACTGGTTAGATCACAAAGTAAATGTCAATGTCAAATGACCAACCAAGTGCAATATGAATATTCTCTCACAAAGACTGGCATCCCTAGACGCCAGAATGTGGCTGGTAAATAACTTATTCTACTGACCAGTGGATTGGTAGCAGTGTAAAGGTTATAGAGCAGGTGGAGAAACTGAGTAAAGTCATTTACGCGTTAATTTTAATTTATGAATGTTAGTCCAGTTCCTGTCAGAATAATACATGGTTAAATCACCATCACACCATTACTGAACTGGGCTAGGAGAATTAGAATTCATATATGGTTCTGTATTACAGGATTTAAACAGTATGGCCTAACGTCAAGTCTTTCAAGTGAGAGCATTTTGGTTTATAATGTATGCCAATATCTGGTTGATGAGTTAGCTATGTATGCTGCACAAGCTATGTTCAAGATTGACCATTCTTTAACAGGGAGCGTATGATGGGGCACATTTTGGGTAATGAGCTGCTGCACTGAAAGTTCAAGTTCTGGCAAAGCAAATCGGTTTGGCTGTAATAAGTTAATGCAAACAAAGGCATACAAAATGTGCACTTGTGCATTCCTATTGCCATGCGTTAACTCATTAAATTCAGAGCTATTGGCTTTGCCAATGATCCTTAAAAGAAGAGAAACCATAAATAAGGCTTGAATCGAAAAACTGGTTAATCATTTCTTCTGCCCCCCAAAATACTGCCTGAATTACTTTCGAATGTGCATATTTAAGGTGCATTTTAGAGAAAAGAGTGCAATTTTCCCAGGGCACCTAGTATACAAAAGGTAACATGCAATAACGAGCTTACTGAACAAAAATTCAAGCAAATGCATGATCTTTGAGGGTAGACCTCAGTGCACTGGAGAAAATGTAATTACCAAATGACTGTTATTGCAAATGCACTTATTTGACGTGTTGGTTGTAAATTTCTGTAGGAAGCACAGTAATTTCTCAATGAAGATTGCAACATGGTTACATTTCATACAGTCTCCGACCTAGGTTAAAGGTCAGAAGTTTTTGAAAGATGGTTGGTTGGTGGATCTAGGACTAGTTTAATCTACTGCAACAACTGTGACTGCTTTAGAGAGGATGAATGAGCAACAATAGTACTAAGGGAAGTAGACCGAACCTGATCAGTGCCCCAGCAGAAGGAAAACAACTATTTGGACAGCAGCCTGTGTACGTAACTTTAAATTTAGGACATTAGTGGAAAGTAAGGTCTGCAGCCAGTTCAATCAAAAAAATTCTTAAGCGCACTACTCACCCTTTAGGAGGTCCTGGGTCTTGCGTAGGGAGTTCCAGTTCTTGGTGGCGAGGTGGGAGAAGGATCTGCCGCCGGAGGTGGTGCGTTGGATGCGGGGGACTGTGGCGAGGTCAGCGGAGCGGAGATGTCGAGTTGGTATGTGGAAGTTTACTCGTTCGTTGAGGTAGGCCAGTCCAGTGTCGTGGAGGGATTTGTGAGCATGGATGAGGGCTTTGAAGATGATCCTTTTGCTGATGGGCAGCCAGTGTAGGAATCGGAGGTGAGCGGAGATGTGTTTGTGGCGGGGGAGGTTGAGGATGAGACGTGCAGCTGCGTTCTTTATTCGCTGGAGTTTTTTCTGAAGCTTGGCTGTGGTCCCAGCGTAGAGAGCGTTGGCGTAATCCAGTCTGCTGCTGATGAGGGCATGGGTGACCGTTTTTCTCGTTTCTAAAGGAATCCATTTGAAAGTCGAGCGTAGCATGCGAAGGGTGTTGAAGCAGGAGGACGATATGGTGTTGATTTGCTGGGACATGGAGAGAGATGGGTCTAGGACGATGCCAAGGTAGCGTGCGTGGGTGGTGGGTGTTGGGCCACCAGGAGTCATCCCATGCTTTCTTGTTGGCGCTGAAGATTATGATTTCTGTTTTGTTTGAGTTAAATTTGAGGTGGCATGCTGTCATCCATTTGGCGATGTCAAGGAGTCCGGCGTGCAGGTTTGTCTTGGCGGTGGCTGGGTTCCTGGTGAGGGAGATGATGAGCTGGGTGTCGTCTGCGTAAGAGAGGATGGTGATTCCGTGGGGGCGGAGGATGTTGGCGAGGGGGGCCATGTATATGTTGAAGAGGGTGGGGATGAGAGGATCCTTGGGGGACCTTGCAGATGATCCTGGTGGCTTGCGACCGGAAGCGAGGGAGGGTTCTTTTGGCGAGGAAGGTGGTGAGCCAGTCCAGGGCCTTGTGTCAGATTCCTGCGTCAAAAAGGCGTGCGCGGAGGGGGTTTGGTGGCATCCAGTGTAGAAGGCTGCGGAGAGGTCTAGGAGGATGAGGGCGACGGTCTTGCCCTTGTCCACTCTTGTCCTGATGTCATCTGTGCAGGTTATGAGGGCGGTCTCAGTGCTGTGGCTCTTTCGGAATCCGGACTGGGAGGCATCGAGTGTGCTGTTTTCTTCTAAGAAGTGAGACAGTTGGCCGTTCACTATCTTCTCAGCGACCTTTGCGGGGCAGGGGAGAAGAGAGATGGGACAGTAGTTCGTGGGGTCTTCCGGGTCTGCTTTGGATTTTTTGATGAGCGCGTTGACTTTGGCGTGCTTCCGGACGTCTGGGAAGGTTGCGGTGTCGAAGGAGCTATTGATTACGGCGTGGAGCTAGGGAGCAATGATTTGGCTGGCCTTGTTGAAAATGTGGTGGGTCTGTGGGGGAGCCTGAGTGGATGGAGTTAAACTGCCAGTTAAACTGCAGATACACTGAATACCCTTCAATTTCATAAGCAGGTGTCCAAATCTTCTATTTACAAATACACATTTACTCCTTGCACACCGAAGTAGCTCATTTCCTGGGCAGTTATCAAACTCATTTACTAAAATAAGAATTAATTCAGTGACACAAGCAAATATATTACTAAAACAACCCGCTTAAAATATTGTGTGCACACGATACAGAAACAGAAACCGCTAAATGTCAAAAAATTATGTATTTCAACCATGCCAAATAAATTAACTGGAGATGCAAGTAAAATATTTGACTAAAAGGAGCGTGATGAGAAAGCTATGGAATAACGAATAATCATGATTACAGACAATGTGTTTCTTTTTCTGCAATTAAAAGAAATAAGCAAATAGCAGCATTTGAGTAAAGGGTCTATGCCAGTATAATACAGGATGTAACATCAAAAACGAAAAATAGGCCGGTATTTTGTTTACACCAGAGTTCCGAAAAACTAATTTAACATATTCCCACTACAGTCGAAAGCATTAAAAAAAAAGATCACTTCTTGTTTTGATGCATGTATAAGCTAAGGGCCAACGGACTATATTACTTTCAAGAAGTAGAAATCAAGAGTGCCGATTTTTTGTTTTACTTTTCAGATGATGTAGGAAGTTGGCTCTGTATGCACTATTTCAAAGTAAGGAAAAGTACGCACAGAGTCCAAGGGTTCCCCTTAGAGGTAAGATAGTGGCAAAAAGAGATAATTCTAATGCTCTATTTTGTGGTAGTGTGGTCGAGCAGTAGGCTTATCAAAGGAGTAGTGTTAAGCATTTGTTATACACACACAGGCAATAAATGAGGAACACACACTCAGACAATTCCAGGCCAATAGGTTTTTGTGTAGAAAAATATATTTTCTTAGTTTATTTTAAGAACCACAGGTTCAAGATTTACAAGTAATACTTCAAATGAAAGGTATTTCATGTAGGAACTTTAGGAACTTTGAATTAGCAAAATAGCATATACAGTTGTCACATAAATGACATATAGCTATTTTAAAACTAGACACTTAGTGCAATTTTCAACAGTTCCTGGGGGATGTAAGTGTTTGTTAGTTTTTGCAGGTAAGTAAACCACCTACGGGGTTCAAGTTTGGGTCCAAGGTAGCCCACCGTTGGGGGTTCAGAGCAACCCCAAAGTTACCACACATTAGCAGCTCAGGGCCGGTCGGGTGCAGAGGTCAAAGTGGTGCCCAAAACGCATAGGCTTCAATGGAGAAGGTGGTGCCCCAGTTCCAGTCTGCCAGCAGGTAAGTACCCGTGTCTTCAGGGGGCAGACCGGGGGGGGGGGGGGGGGGGGGGGGGGGGGGGTGGGCTCCTCGGGGTAGCCACCACCTGGGCAAGGGAGAGGGCCACCTGGGGGTCACTCCTACACTGGAGGTCGGATCCTTCAGGTCCTGGGGGCGGCGGGTGCAGAGTCTCTACCAGGCACCGGGTCTTTGAAGCAGGCAGTCGTAGTCAGGGGGAGCCTCGGGATTCCCTCTGCAGGAGTCGCTGTGGGGGGTCAGGGGGGGTCAACTCTGGCTACTCACGGTCTTGTAGTCGCCGGGGAGTCCTTCCTGTGGTGTTTGTTCTCCACAAGTCGAGCCGGGGGCGTCGGGTGCAGAGTGCAAAGTCTCACGCTTCTGGCGGGAAACGTGTGTTGTTTCAAAGTTGCTTCTTTGTTGCAAAGTTGCAGTCTTTGTGGAACAGAGCCGCTGTCCTCTGGAGTTCTTGGTCCTTCTAAATGCAGGGTAGTCCTCTGAGGCTTCAGAGGGTGCTGGACCCTGGGAACGCGTCGCTGGAGCAGTGTCTTTAGAAGTGGGGAGACACGCCGGTAGAGCTGGGGCCAAAGCAGTTAGTGTCTCCGTCTTCTCTACGGGTTTTTCAGTTCAGCAGTCCTCTTCTTCTTAGGTTGCAGGAATCTGAGTTCCTAGGTTCTGGGGAGCCCCTAAATACTGAATTTAGGGGTGTTTAGGTCTGGGGGGTTGGTAGCCAATGGCTACTAGCCCTGAGGGTGGCTACAACCTCTTTGTGCCTCCTCCCTGAGGGGAGGGGGGCACATCCCTAATCCTATTGGGGGAATGCTCCATCTGCAAGATGGAGGATTTCTAGAAGTCAGAGTCGCCTCAGCTCAGGACACCTTAGGGGCTGTCCTGACTGGCCAGTGACGACTCCTTATTTTTCTCATTATCTCCTCCGGCCTTGCCGCCAAAAGTGGGGCCGTGGCTAGAGGGGGCGGGCAACTCCACTAGCTGGAGTGCCCTGGGGTGCTGTAACAAAGGGGATGAGCCTTTGAGGCTCACCGCCAGGTGTTACAGTTCCTGCAGGGGGAGGTGATAAGCATCTCCACCCAGTACAGGCTTTGTTACTAGCCACAGAGCGACAAAGGCACTCTCCCCATGTGGCCAGCAACATGTCTGGTGTGTGGCAGGCTGCTAAAACCAGTCAGCTTACACGGGTAGTTGGTTAAGGTTTCAGGGGGCACCTCTAAGGTGCCCTCTGGGGTGTATGTTACAATAAAATGTACACTGGCATCAGTGTGCATTTATTGTGCTGAGAAGTTTGATACCAAACTTCACAGTTTTCAGTGTAGCCATTATGGTGCTGTGGGGTTCGTGCATGACAGACTCCCAGACCATATACTCTTATGGCTACCCTGCACTTACAATGTCTAAGGTTTTGCTTAGACACTGTAGGGACATAGTGCTCATGCACATATGCCCTCACCTGTGGTATAGTGCACCCTGCCTTAGGGCTGTAAGGCCTGCTAGAGGGGTGACTTATCTATACCTATAGGCAATGTGAGGTTGGCAAGGCACCCTGAGGGGAGTACCATGTTGACTCAGTCATTTTATCCCCACTAGCACACACAAGCTGGCAAGCAGTGTGTCTGTGCTGAGTGAGGGGTCCCCATGGTGGCATAAGACATGCTGCAGCCCTTAGAGACCTTCCCTGGCATCAGGGCCCTTGGTACCAGGGGTACCAGTTACAAGGGACTTACCTGGATGCCAGGGTGTGCCAATTGTGGAAACAAAAGTACAGGTTAGGAAAGAACACTGGTGCTGGGGCCTGGTTAGCAGGCCTCAGCACACTTTCAAATAAAAACTTAGCAAAGGCAAAAAGTCAGGGGTTAACAATGCCAAGGAGGCATTTCCTTACAGATGAAAAATATAGACCCTTGGAAATTAACTTTGCATTGTGTGGAATTTGAAGAGTGTAATCTTAGCCTTGAGGGAGAAGAGTGTTGTAGAGGGCTAAAGGGAAAGGTACAGTTGACTGGAAGGATAACTAGGTTTAGAGAGCAGTAGTGACTTAAGTCATGATATAGAGTTCTTTAAAACAAAATGGTGTCTTACCTGTAGAAGTAGTTTTGCAGCTTGAAGAGTTTTCTCGATTCACATGCTGTGCATTATTCTGCCATCTAATGGCTAGGTCCGGAAAGTTGTTTCTAGTTCCCTGGGGAATCGTCGACCACAATTGGTGCTAAATCCCTCTTGTGTGACGTCAGACTGCACCCTGGAAGTTCCTGTGCATAGTCTCCATCTTCAGATAGTACTTCCTTCTTCATTACTATTTTTTTTAACCTCTTTTTGCTTCTTCTCCCATTTCTGAGGAGGTGGGTGGGTTGCATGTACACCAGGGGGTCCCACCCAATGGGCTGCAGCATGTATTGTGCCACCCATCGGGGCCCATGCAAACTGACTGCAGGCATGCCTTGGCAGCCTGTGTGAAATGGGGCATGCACCTTTTCACCACAAATATAAGGTTTGCCTTACATCCTGGTCACTGCACTCAGACAGTAAGTTACCCCACAGGTAGGCACTTCAGCCCAAGGGCAGGGTGCATGTCTCCAAGTGTGAGAGTACCCCTGCATAAGCAGGGTGCCCCTACAGACTATTTCTTGGGCTTTGTAAGTGCAGGAAAGCCATCTTAAGGTATGTAGTGTACACTGGTCAACACGAGTGTTCCAGCTACATAATGGCTTCTCTGAACCTAGGCATGTTTGGTATCAAACATGTTGGAATTGTACAACTACACCGATTCCAGTGCTAGTTGCACGATACCATGTACTCTGGGGGTTCCTTAGAAGATCCCTCAGATCTGCCCCTGCAGCCTTATGGAGTCTGGTGCCAGCCTATGCTGCATTCCCACTATGGCACAAAACTGCACAGGGCAGCGGATTACCACCCCACAGTACTGCTCCTCCCCTAGGGAGGTGCACAGAGCTCTGCCAGGTGGCCGCTCGATGCTGTCATTTGGAAAACAGATGAGCATAGGCCCCTGGAAGCATCTGACTGGTTAGGCCAGGTAGATGATGTGCCGGATCCCCACTGATAGATGGGTCACTTCAGATAGTGACCAACCCCCTTTAAGAGTTACTTGAGCACTACCTCACGGATGGGTCCTCAGATTTGTGGAGCAAGACTTTACAAGGAACTCTCTGCAAGACATCTGCTCCTGGCATTTGGAACTTCTGCTGGTCTGCTTTGGACCTGAAAAAGTCTGCTTCTGGTGGGAAGGCTCCCATTGCAACATTGTATCTCCAGATCCTGCAAGAATTCTGCAACATCCAAGGCTGTGCATTCTTCAGGGTCACAAGGGCTGTTTGCACCTGGAAGCACAAAGGCATCTTCCTTGGAGTGAAGGTGTTTACTTCCCTGCATCCGCGGACACTTCAAGACAACGTTGACCGGCTGGTGGGGGTCTGCTGTTCCACAGACATTTAAAGGCTCTGTTTCACAGATGGTGAGTCTGTGGCTTCCTCTGGGTCCTGCTCGTCTTCTGACCAACTTGGGAGACTGTGGGCCCCTGATATGCCACTTGACTGGAACCACTGTACACATCGAAAATTGCACTTACCAAGGCTTGTTGAATCTTCCTCCAGGAGATCTTCAAGTACCAAGAAGCCCCTTCCTCCAGCACTCTGCAACTCTAAGATCAGACCATGTCCTACAACGTCTGTGATGTGGGACTTCTGTTTTGTTGTGCCGCTGAGACCTCCTTGAGACTCCGGGTCACTCTTGGGGGCTCAACTGACTTTTGCTGGCCTTTCTGCGTGCGGAGGGCCAGCCTGACATCCACTCCAGGGTAGAGTTTCCTGGACCTTGCTAGTCCCCAAAACTTGGCAAATACTTCACCTCCTGCTTGCATTTGCAAGTGCTTGTTCAATATCTGGCATGTCACTGACCCTCCCGCCATCCGGCGACAGTTGAGGGGCAGCTTGCAGGCGACTCACAGGATCTTCTGCTGCTACTGGACCCAAACGACTGAACTTCTTCCTCCACCAACTTGGAGGAACTTCACCTCTAGGACGGTGGGAATTGCAACTTGCACCACCTGGGAACCTCCAAGGGTGCCGGACTCTATCCCCTTCCTTTTTCTGGTCCTCCACATCTGTCATTCATCCCTAGGTTCCACCAGCATGGTCCACGGGTCGTGACTGCAGCTGTAAAATCCGAAGCTTCCACTGACTTGATAGTCCCTTCTCTTCCTGCATCCGGGTCCCCTGGTGTAGGTATTCCTGTCTTCAGGGTATCCTTGGGTGGGGCACTCTCCAACCTTCCACGTATCTATTTCCTCTGGGTCCACAGGGAAGGGTCCTGACCCCACAAACTCCAACCACTACTCCCTGTGTTAGTCTATTGGTCGACTGGGAGGGTGACTACCTTGCACCTGGTCGCTGGGGGCACTACCTGTACTTGCCCCTGGTGTTTCTATCTACCTCCAGCCCCCAGCTAACTACCACACTTAACTTGGTTGGGTACTTTATTTCACATTCCACTTTTAGTATATGGTTTTTAACACCACCCTCCCCAACCCCCATAGGGCCATGTGTAATTTATGCTGGTTATTTTGTGTATACACTATCTGTAGATATCTCCATAGGGAGATATACCAATGTTAGTCTAGTAGTGCTGTAATGAAGAATCCTTTATTTTTGCAAAACTTATTGGATTCTTTCTTGTGTGGGAGTTACCGTCAGACTACTGTGGTATTGCAAGTCCTTTATATTCCTCTCAGATAAGCTTCAGCTGCTCGCCTCAGCTATCCCTAGACAGCTTTTGCTATCTCGAAAACTATTCATTATCACTAAGGGTTGCATAGACTCAGTATAGGGTGCCACACCATAGGTGTAGGAAAGTGCCCCTTTTGGCATGCACCAACCACCCACCCACAATTTTTGCCTGATATTGATGCTGACTTGACAGAGCGCTGGGATCCGACTAAGTAGGCCCCAGCACCAGTGGTCCTTCCCAAAACTTTGCAGCTTGTGTGTGCTGGTGTGAAGAAACAAAGTCGACATGGCATCCCCACCTCAGGATGCCATGCCCACAAACCACTGCCTGTGGCATAGGTAAGTCACCCCTCTAGCAGCCCCTACAGCCCTAAGGCAGGGTGCACTATACCACAGGTGATGGCTTAAGAGCATGAGCACTATGCCCCTACAGTGTCTAAGCCAAACCTTAGACATTGTAAGTGCAGGGTAGCCATAAAGAGAATATGGTCTGGGAGTTTGTCAAACACGAACTCCACAGTTCCATAATGGCTACACTGAATACTGGGAAGTTTGGTATCAAACTTCTCAGCACAATAAATCCACACTAATGCCAGTGTGGGATTTATTGAGAAATGCACACAGAGGGCATCTTCGAGATGCCTCCTGTATACCAGTCCGAATACTAGTGCTAGGCTGACCAGTTTCTGCCAGCCTGCGACATCCAGATGGGTTTCTGGCCCCTTGGGTGAGTGCCTTTGTGCACTCTGTGGCCAGGAACAAAGCCTGTACTTTGTGGGGGTGCTTCACACCTCCCCCTGCAGGAACTAACACCTGCGGGAGAGCCTCAAAGGCTCAAGCCTGGTGTTTAAGCGCCCCAGGGCACTCCAGCTAGTGGAGATCGGCCCCTCCCAAACAGCTCCCACTTTTGGCAGCAAGTCTGGAGGAGATAATGAGAAAAACAAGGGAGGAGTCACCTTCCAGCCAGGGCAGTCCCTAAGGTGTCCTGAGGTGACTCCTGCCTTAGGAAATCCTCCATCTTGCTTTGGAGGATTCCCTCAATAGGATTAGGGATGTGCCCCCCCCTCCCTACAGGGAGGAGGCACAAAGCAGGTGTAGCCACCCTCAAGGACAGTAGCCATTGGCTACTGCCACCCAGACCTAAGCACACCCCTGAATTGAGTATTTAGGGACGACCCTGAAACCAGATGACTGACAACCTGCAACAAGAAGGACTGCTGACCTGAAAGCCCCGCAGAGATGACGGAGACAACAAGTGACTGTCTCCAGATTCAAAGAACTTCCACAGCAACGCATGCAGTGGGACCAGCATCCTCGGAGGACTGCAACCAAAGGGCCAAGAAGCTTCAGTGGACAGCAGCTCTGTCCAAACAGCAACAAAGAAACCATCTTTAATGGGACTCTAGCCTCACTCTGGAAGCGTGAGTCCCCATAACTCTGCACCCGACTACGACGTGGACACACTGAGAAACTCCCTGCACCCACCACAGCGACTCCTGCAGAGAGAATCCAGAGGATCCCCCCTGATCGTGACTGCCTGGTAACAAAGAACCCGACGCCTGGAAGAAGCACTGCACCTGCAGCCCCCAGGCCCAAGAGAAACCAACTACCGGTGCAGGAGTGACCAGAAGGCTGCCATCATCGTTGCCCAGTCAGTGGCTGGCCCGAGAAGCCCCTGTGTATCGCCAGAGTGACCCCGGGTCTCTCCATTGATTTCAACCTAATACCCGACACCTACTTCACACACTGCACCCGGCTGCCCCTGTGCCACTGAGGGTGTTTTGTTTGCCTGTTTGTGACAGAGCACAGACCCCCCCCTCCCCCCAAGTGCTCTACAAAACCCCCCTGGTCTGCTTCCCAAGGACGCAGGTACTTACCTGCTAGCAGACTGGACCCAGAGCACCCCTAGTCTCCATAGGCACCTATGTTATTTGGGCCCTACTTTGACCTCTGCACCTGACCGGCCTTGCGTTGCTGGGTGTTTGGGGTTGACTTGAACCACCAACGGTGGGCTGCCTATGCCCCAGAGACTGACCTTGTAAGTGCTTTACTTACCTGATAAACCAACTTGTACTTACCTCCCCTAGGAACTGTTGATTTTTGCAGTGTGTCCAGTTTTAAAATAGCTTATTGCCATTTTTGACCAAACGGTGTACATTACTGTTTTAATTCAAAGTTCCATACTTACCTATGCCAAGTACCTTACACTTTATGAATTTACTTGAATTCTGAATCTTGTGGTTCTAAAATAAATTAAGAAAATAATATTTTTCTATATAAGAACCTACTGGCCTGGAGTCTGAGTGTGTGTTCTCATTTATTGCCTGTGTGTGTGTACAACAAATGCTTAACACTACCCTCTGATAAGCCTACTGCTTGGCCACACTACCACAAAATAGATCATTAGAATTATCTAATTTTGCCACTATCAACCTCGAAGGGGAACTCTTGGACTCTGTGCACACTATCTATCTCTCACTGTGAGACAGTATATACAGAGCCAACTTCCTACATACTCCACTATGCAGGTGTGCAGGAAGGATAAGTTACTTACCTGTAAATCCTAGTTCTCTTCCAGGGGTATCCTCATCAAAGTCAAACATTGAATATTCCCGCACAAGGGCGGGAATATTCAATGTTTATGACTATTGATGAGGATCCCCTGGAAGAGAATTCCATACATTACACAATACCACTGTCTGCACACGAGAAAATTAAACAAGCAATGATGGATATAGGGGGCAAGCAGCGATGAGAGGCAGGGGGTGGGTCAAGTAGCGAAGTAGGAGAGAGTTGGGACACAAAGAGGTGCCCGTGAAAACAGCATCTGACATTTGATCTTGGTCTTTTAATGCTCAGCAAATGTGACGAGAACATGATTTACAGTCCAGTTTACAGAAACAGCACTCAAAGCCTAGAAGCCAGTGAAAACACAAGTGCTCCTGAGGACAGGTCTTACTGAATGAAGAAACAGAAGTTCCTAAAATGGGCATTAAATGGTAGATGTGGATGGACACTAGTACTTGGTCCCTGCTCTCTGGGATGGGTAAACCCAGGTACAGACATGACAAATGCACGTCAAGGGCAAATGGAGTCGATGGAGCCAGCTAATGGGAAGCCTATGGGCGGGCTGAAGCCCACAAAGTATCACAACATGTCTCTTTCAAGACAGCACAGGTGCTGTCTAGAGCCAAAACCTAAGCAGGTTCAGGTTCTGATAATAGGGGCAAAGGTGATGTGACTGGAGGTCTTTTATGCTCTCATTAAAAGCAACAAGTTATCATCCAGACAACACTACAGTTTGTTCTAGGCCATGCAGTAATGACTGATTTGAACAACTGCAAGGAGGTATACAATGTTGAATTGAGTATAAGATATACTTACTCGTCTGATCAATTGTCTATTCAGAACCATTATCTGTGGCTTCATGTACTATCTGACCCAAATACAGGTCAGAGAGTTACAATCATAATCCTAAATTGCTGACTGTGTTACTGATAATACCTTAAAAATAATACAGAGAGAGAAAGCTATATAAAAGCTTACATATTTAATGTTGCCCTTACAAAAAAGTAAAACACAACTAAACTTAAATTATTATTTTCCACTTTTATAATGTAAATTTAAAATGGTGGCTTTTTTTATCACAAAAAGAGACTGAAAGGTTGTGAATACCAAATGTTGATTTAAACACATTGCCATCAGAACATCTGTTATAATGCAAAAGGAAACATAAAAGTGTGGAGGAAGGGCATACTTCATAGATTCAAAATCACTCTTGCAATCCTTTTGAAAGTCACAGGAAGAATTGAAGTAAATAAGGCTACTGAAATCAAAGATGGGAATATATTGTTCATTTGAAAGGAAAACTATAAATGACAAGACATTCAGTAGAAAAAAATAATACTCACCCTGACTGCTTCTGTCATACACTGAACCAGGGATAATTGCTTCACGGGCATCATACATGGCTGTCGTCATAAATCGGGCACCCTAGAGTGATAAAGAACAATATAAGAAATTGTGTATTTAAAAAAAAAAAAAAAAAGGACATCCAGGCACCACCCAACCCGGGTAGAACAATGTCTTGCTGCCTGTGTTTTCAGTCCATGGACTTCACTATACTATACTTCTGCTACTGAATGGCCAAATTGACAAATATTACATTTCTATGCAGGCTTTAAAGGAAGGGTGGCCACTCAACCAAACAAGGTACAAAAACAATTGTTCTAAGAATAAAGTATTTGTTATAAAAGAGAAACCAGACATCAATAATACTTAAAGGAATCATATAAAGCTGCCCAGAAAATCACTCGGCTATACTAAACTAATATCCACAAATGCGAAAATGTGAAATAGCTGAGAAACAACACCCTCAGTGCAAGTGTACCCATGGGACTTAGTAGTGAAAGATGCAGTAATTGACCAAGCGTGCAACTGAAGATTTAAAGGCAAGCTAACCCAAACCTTGCTATCAGTTTTGACAAAATTTGAGTATTCTCAACTTTCCCAGGATGTTTCACAGTATAATTGCCGAGCTCTTCTTGAACAAGTTTACCATTTCTATGGAATGAATAGAGAAGTACAAGAAGACTAGAATACTGAAATACTTTTTAAAACAGAATGCCTACATATAAAACACCAAAAGACAACTACCTTTCCGAGGTTAAAAAACAGAAGGTGGTTTCTAAACGAAAAATAGCCTCAATGTCACTAGTAAAGATATTTTCCAAGTCAGAAGTTTATATCCAGGAATGCTACGTATGTTCTTAGAGGAACTAGTGCTCTCCACGGTGGGTAGGAGACTCCACTGGATGGCTTTAAAGGCACTCACATGATTGCTTCTTATTCAATGGGAATTCCTTGTCCCTCCGGTAGAGCATAACCTCTAACATCTGACTGGCTGGATTCTCTCCTTTATTGCTCACTTTTAGGAAACTACTTTTGTCTTGATGCTCAAGTCCTCCATTAGAGTGCATGTGTTTTCCTGATCTCTAAACCATGTGGCGTGTTGCACAGCATTTTACCAGTAGGTCCCAAAGGCAAGTCCTATTAGCTCTGCCACTGCTTGTTCTCAGTGAAGTAGAAGCATACTTCTCTCTAGAGGAGTGCTCACTTCTAAGAGAGCGACTATTGGTACTTGCCTGTAGAATGAAATCAACCTTCAAAACATAGATAAGGAGCAAGAAAGCTGCCCAGGCATACCACAAAGCCATTCAGTAAGACTTGAATGAAACTAGTCTAGTCAGGCTTTAGATTTACATGGTAAAAGACTGATTATAGAATAGGCTACCTTTAGAGGTGTTTAAGGGAGACAGTTTAGATGCTCTTAAACAAGTGATCATAAGCCCCTGCTCTGTACCCATCATTCCATTCCCATCCTCTCCTTGAAACTCACCATCCAAAATTCACACATTCAATTCTAGTGCTCAGCCACAAAGTGGAAAGAGCAGTACACATAAAATGCTGTAAGCTTTTGAGAGATCTTCAGGATGCATGCACATTGGTGGATGCTAGGTTCGCGCTAATAACTGCGAAGGAGAAATGATCAGATCACTTAAATAGAAGCTTAAAATAAGGTTCTTGTCTTCTGTATAGGTAATTAAAGTTTCAAAGGTCTCTTATTTTTAATAACTAATCGGCAGCTAAACGAATACCCTGCTGGATAGGCTCTGGGTATTCTTTCAAATGCACTACCTACAAAGTTATGAATAAAGCAGGCATGGGCACAAAATAATAACTGGTACATACATTTAGTAGATCTATACAAACAATTTACATTTTGTTTGCAATAAAAATAGCTAGAAAGTACTTACTGGATTTATTGTATTAACAAGTTTACGAGGCTTGCTGAACTGCATGAGGCTTTCTCGAAGGTTGTTTAGTGGCCCTTCAACCAATACCTTCTGCTCTTTGTAGTAATTTAGAAGATGATTCCAAAGAGGCTGTTTAGACAAAGCTTTCGGATTTCCAACAATGATTACTCCATATCTAGGAATTGGATATATTGAGAGATGTACAATTAAGGCAACTGAACACATTGTTCATACAGAGGCCATATTTCCAAAATGGCTTGGCATATACTTGTCTGCAATCTGAGCAATACAGAAGATCCATTAATATGAAAGAGAAACCAAATGCTTTATGACTTCTTTAGTACTCCATGTTCACCTTTAGCATGCAACATAATCAACATTTTCAGCATGTATGTTCCGACCACATGCCAAAACAGTCAATTTAACATTAAAACACCCTTGTTTTAAAGTCATTTTGCAGAGGAATATTCACAATTCTCTATGGAGTCCACAAATTCACTGATAATAAAATTGAGTAATGAAAATGTCACTTACCCAGTGTACATCTGTTCGTGGCATCAGTCGCTGAAGATTCACATGTTGTGCATAGCCCGCCATCTGGTGTTGGGTCGGAGTGTTACAAGTTGTTTTTCTAGGAAGAAGTCTTTCGAGTCACGGGACCGAGGGACTCCTCCTCTGTCTCCATTGCGCATGGGCGTCGACTCCATCTTCGATTGTTTTCCCCGCAGAGGGTGAGGTAGGAGTTGTTTGTTAGTAATAGTGCCCATGCAATGGAGTGAATAAGTATGTACCTATTTAAGATTTAATATATTTACAAATGTACAAAGTTGAAGCTAACTTCCAAACGGCTACAGGCTCCCGGGGAGGTGGGTGGGCACATATGAATCTTCAGCGACTGATGCCACGAACAGATGTACACTGGGTAAGTGACATTTTCAGTTCGATGGCATCTGTCGCTGTAGATACACATGTTGTGCATAGACTAGTAAGCAGTTATCTCCCCAAAACCGGTGGCTCAGCCTGTAGGAGTGGAAGTAGTCTGAAATAAGGTTCTTAGTACGGCTTGACCTACTGTGGCTTGTTGTGCGGATAGCACGTCTACACAGTAGTGCTTGGTAAATGTGTGAGGCGTAGACCATGTGGCTGCCTTACATATTTCGTGCATTGGAATAGGAAGGCCATGGTAGCGCCTTTCTTTCTGGTTGAGTGTGCCCTTGGTGTAATGGGCAGTTGTCTTTTTGCTTTAAGGTAGCAGATTTGGATGCACTTAACTATCCATCTGGCTATACCCTGTTTCGATATTGGGTTTCCTGCATGAGGTTTTTGAAATGCAATAAACAGTTGTTTAGTTTTTCTGATGTTTTTAGTTCTGTCGATGTAGTACATTAGTGCTCTTTTGACGTCTAATGTATGTAGTGCCCTTTCAGCTATGGAATCTGGCTGTGGGAAGAACACTGGTAGCTCTACCGTTTGATTTAGGTGGAACGGTGAAATAACCTTTGGCAAAAATTTAGGATTGGTCCTTAGGACTACTTTATTTTTGTGTAGTTGGATAAAAGGTTCTTGAATTGTAAACGCTTGAATTTCACTTACTCTTCTTAGAGATGTGATGGCGATGAGAAATGCAACTTTCCAGGTTAGGAATTGTATTTTGCAAGAATGCATAGGTTCAAAGGGTGGACCCATGAGTCTTGTTAAGACGATGTTGAGGTTCCATGAAGGAACGGGTGGTGTCCTTGGTGGTATAATTCTTTTGAGGCCTTCCATAAACGCTTTAATGACAGGTATCCTAAATAGTGAAGTTGAATGGGTAATCTGCAGGTATGCAGATATTGCTGCGAGGTGTATTTTAATGGAAGAGAAGGCCAGGTTTGATTTTTGTAAGTGTAGTAAGTAACCCACTACATCCTTTGGAGATGCGTGTAATGGTTGAATTTGATTATGATGGCAGTAGCAAACAAACCTTTTCCATTTGCTTGCATAGCAGTGTCTAGTGGATGGTCTTCTAGCTTGCTTTATGACTTCCATACATTCTTGTGTGAGGTTTAAGTGTCCGAATTCTAGGATTTCAGGAGCCAGATTGCTAGATTCAGCGATGCTGGGTTTGGATGCCTGATCTGTTGTTTGTGTTGTGTTAACAGATCTGGCCTGTTGGGCAACTTGACGTGGGGTACTACTGATAGGTCTAGCAGTGTTGTGTACCATGGTTGCCTTGCCCATGTTGGTGCTATCAGTATGAGTTTGAGTTTGTTTTGACTAAATTTGTTTACTAGATATGGAAGGAGAGGGAGAGGGGGAAAAGCGTACGCAAATATCCCTGACAAGTTCATCCATAGGGCTTTGCCTTGAGACTGCCTGTGTGGGTATCTGGATGCGAAGTTTTGGCATTTTGCGTTCTCCTTTGTTGCAAATAAGTCTATTTGAGGTGTTCCCCAACGTTTGAAGTAAGTGTTTAGAATTTGGGGGTGAATTTCCCATTCGTGGACCTGTTGGTGATCTCGAGAGAGATTGTCTGCAAGTTGATTCTGGATCCCTGGAATAAACTGTGCTATTAGGCGAATGTGGTTGTGAATTGCCCATTGCCATATGTTTTGTGCTAGAAGGCACAGCTGTGTCGAGTGTGTCCCCCCGTTTGTTTAGATAATACATTGTTGTCATGTTGTCCGTTTTGACAAGAATGTATTTGTGAGTTATGATTGGTTGAAATGCTTTTAATGCTTTGAAAACTGCTAGTAGTTCGAGGTGATTTATATGCAGCTTTCTTTGATGTACATCCCATTGTCCTTGTATGCTGTGTTTATTGAGGTGTGCTCCCCACCCTGTCATGGAAGCATCTGTTGTTATCACGTATTGTGGCACTGGGTCTTGGAAAGGCCGCCCTTTGTTTAAATTTATATTGTTCCACCATAGAAGCGAGAGGTATGTTAGGCGGTCTATTAACACCAGATCTAGAAGGCGATCCTGTGCTTGTGACCATTGTGATGCTAGGCACTGTTGTAAGGGCCTCATGTGTAGTCTTGCGTTCGGGACAATGGCTATGCATGAGGACATCATGCCTAGGAGTTGTAATATCATCTTCGCCTGTATTTTTTGTGTTGGATACATGCGTTGTATAATCTTTTGGAAATTTTGAACCCTTTGTGGACTTGGAGTGGCTATTCCCCTCGTTGTGTCTATTGTCGCTCCTAGGTATTGTTGTACTTTGCACGGCAGAATGTGTGATTTCGCATAGTTGATGGTGAAACCGAGTTTGTAGAGGGTTTGTATGACCTGATCTGTGTGGTGTGAGCACCCTGTCAGTGAGTCGGTCTTGATTAGCCAGTCGTCTATATACGGGAATACGTGTATTTGCTGCCTTCTGATGTGTGCAGCCACTACTGCTAGGCATTTTGTGAAGACTCTTGGTGCAGTTGTTAAACCGAACGGCAATACTTTGAATTGGTAATGTATTCCTTTGAATACGAACCTTAGGTATTTCCTGTGCGACGGATGTATTGGTATGTGGAAATACGCGTCTTTGAGATCTAAGGTTGTCATGTAATCTTGTTGCTTTAGCAATGGTAACACTTCCTGTAGCGTGACCATGTGAAAGTGTTCTGATTTGATGTATGTGTTTAGTGTTCTGAGGTCTAGGATTGGTCTCAGTGTTTTGTCCTTCTTTGGTATTAGAAAGTACAGTGAGTAAACCCCTGTATTTGTTTTTGTATCTGGTACCAGTTCTATTGCGTTCTTTTGCAGTAATGCTTGAACTTCTATTTCTAGGAGGTCAGAATGTTGTTTTGATATATTCTGTGTTTTTGGTGGTATGTTTGGAGGGATTTGTAGAAATTCTACGCAATAACCATGTTGGATATTTGCTAAGACCCAAGTGTCTGTTGTTATTTTCTCCCACTCTTGGTAATACGGACTTATTCTTCACCCCACTGGTGTTGTGTGGAGGGGATGAGTGACGCGTGAGTCACTGTTTGGTTGTAGGTGTTTTGGGGCCTTGAAATTTTCCCCTGCTTCTAGGGAATTGTCCCCCTCTGTATTGGCCCCGAAAGCCTCCCCTTTGGTACTGTCCCTGGTAGGTGGACGGTGTTGAATGTGAGGCACTGGCTTGTGTGGCTTGACCCCGAAACCCCCCTCTAAAGGTTGTCTTGCGGAAGGTGTTGAAAGTGCCTCTGCTCTGCGGGGAGTAGAGCGCGCCCATGGCTTTTGCAGTGTCAGTGTCCTTTTTTAGCTTCTCAATTGCCGTGTCCACTTCAGGTCCGAACAATTGTTGCTCATTGAATGGCATATTGAGCACCGCCTGCTGTATCTCTGGTTTAAAACCAGATGTTCGTAGCCACGCGTGCCTTCGTATGGTTACTGCCGTGTTAATTGTTCTTGCTGCTGTGTCCGCTGCGTCCATAGAGGAGCGTATCTGGTTATTGGAGATGTTTTGGCCCTCCTCAACCACTTGTTTCGCCCTCTTTTGTAGTTCTGTGGGTAGATGCTCAATGAGGTGTTGCATCTCATCCCAGTGGGCTCTGTCATATCGCGCTAGGAGCGCTTGAGAGTTAGCGATGCGCCACTGGTTTGCAGCCTGTACTGCGACCCTTTTACCGGCTGCATCGAACTTGCGGCTCTCCTTATCTGGGGGTGGTGCATCGCCCGATGTGTGAGAGTTTGCTCTCTTGCGAGCTGCCCCTACCACAACCGAATCTGGTGGCAGTTGTGAGGTGATGAAAGCTGGGTCTGTGGGAGGTGCTTTATATTTCTTTTCCACCCTCGGTGTTATTGCCCTACTCTTGACAGGCTCTTTGAATATGTCCTTTGCGTGCCTTAGCATTCCTGGGAGCATAGGCAGGCTTTGGTAGGTGCTATGTGTGGAAGAGAGGGTGTTGAAGAGGAAGTCATCCTCGACAGGCTACGAGTGTAGAGACACGTTGTGGAACTCTGCTGCTCTAGCCACCACTTGTGAATATGCTGTGCTGTCTTCTGGTGGGGAGGGCTTTGTAGGATACGCCTCTGGACTGTTGTCCGACACTGGGGCGTCGTATAAGTCCCAAGCATCTTGGTCCTGGTCACCTTGGCTTAAGGTGGTGTGAGCCGGTGAATGTGACTGAGTCTGTGCCGGTGAAATGTGAGCTACAGGTGGAGGAGAGGGTGGCGGAGTTACCTTCTTCACCAGTTTTGTTTGTGGTGCTTGTTCTTGTTGGAATTCAAGTCTCCTCTTCCTCCTTATAGGGGGAAGGGTGCTTATTTTCCCTGTTCCTCTCTGTATAAAAATTAGTTTTTGAGTGTGGTCCACCTCGGTGGATTGTAATTCCTCCTAGAAATCAATGCTTTCGCATTTGAGAGGACATTGATTGTTCCTCTGAATAGGAACCGGTAGTTGGCTCGGTTGTGGGTCGTTTTGGCACCGAAACTATGTCCACGCTCTTTTTCGGCCCCGAGGCGACTTTTCTCTTTTTCGGAGTCAAACCCTCTCGGCGTCGATCCTCCTCGGTGCCGCTTTCTCTGCGTCGAGCAGCTTCGACTCCGCTATCTCGGCGTCGATCTTTGTCGGCAGCACTATCTCGGTCCCGAGATGGCTGGGTGCCTGTGTCTCGACCCGAGTCGGACGATCTCGGCACTATTTCGGCCTTCTTCGGTGCCGATGGTCGGTCACCGATTTTATGGGTTGAGCCATGGCCTGATGGCAGTGGCGTCCCCTGGGCCTTGTCAGTTTTCTTATGTGCTATCTTCGACGTCTTACTCACTGTTTCATGGTCGTCGAATTCGTCCGAGTCCGATTCATGGATCGAGAAGGCTTCTACTTCTTCTTGTTCCTCGAAATCTCGGTGTCCTGTCGGCGTGGACGCCATTTGCAGTCTTCTGGCTCGGCGGTCACGGAGCGTTTTTCGGGACCGGAACACACAACAGGCCTCACAAGTTTCTTCCCTGTGCTCGGGCGACAGGCACAGGTTACAGACCGAATGTTGGTCTGTATATGGGTATTTGTTGTGGCATTTAGGACAGAATCGGAACGGGGTCCATTCCATCAGCGGTCACACGCGGTCGGGCCGACCAGGCCCCGACGGGGGATCGAAAACTACCCCAAAGGGCAACGGAGATGTTGTCGTATCGATTCGATGTCGATGCTATCTAACCCGATCCCGAACGCAACAATACCGACGTAATTTTCCGATTTTAGAGCTAACTTTCCGTTCCGAAACCCGGAGCGAAAGGAACACGTCCGAACCCGATGGCGGAAAGAAAACAATCGAAGATGGAGTCGACGCCCATGCGCAATGGAGACAAAGAGGAGGAGTCCCTCGGTCCCGTGACTCGAAAGACTTCTTTGAAGAAAAACAACTTGTAACACTCCGACCCAACACCAGATGGCGGGCTATGCACAACATGTGTATCTACAGCGACAGATGCCATCGAACACCTATTAATCTATCGGCTAACAAACTGTACCAAACATCCTGGTGCTAGTCCAACACCAAAAATGCAGATTTACTGAACTTTTTTGCTATTTATAAATACATTGTGGAAGCTGAGATGATCAGACCAGCATTAGTCTTGCTTCAAATCCATGTCTAAACTGTTTCTCCTTCAGAAAACAAAATGTGGAAAGCAGTTACTTGTAATCAAAGATTTTCACCAAGGACATTCTCTCAATTTGTAATTGGGAGACTGAACATGCAGGTGTGAAATGCCAGAACACATTAAATAGAACTTTACTAGCTAGCAACAAGGAAATCTGAATTGTATTTAAGAAAAGGCAGTGGAAATGAGATGACTTTAGCTCACTAATGCCAGCAGCAACCACAACGTAAGTGAAGCATTATGTCGCCATTGCCGACACCTCAATAGAAGAGATCTGTTAATTTCCACTTTTGATTGTGGTTTCCTACATGTCATGCTTCGGTCATCTTTTGCTCATCACTTCCTTTACCTAGCTTTGCTCCTTTAAATGTTCCTTAGTGCTTGTTATTAACATTTTGTTTCCTACTTCACTTTAATCCTTTCTCACATCACAGCAAAACATAACTGAAATTACCAGATGACACCCACTTCCT
Organism: Pleurodeles waltl; assembly: GCF_031143425.1. Classification (NCBI taxonomy): domain Eukaryota; kingdom Metazoa; phylum Chordata; class Amphibia; order Caudata; family Salamandridae; genus Pleurodeles; species Pleurodeles waltl. The sequence continues at coordinate 57,157,920 of NC_090451.1, read as the reverse complement.
TCCAGTGTGAGCTTGCTGTTTGAAACCACCTTGCTCCTTCATAATTGTTATAATCTATTTTTGTACTTAAAAAAGAAACAAAACATGGCACTCGCTTTTTGCAGAGTGCAAGCACAATCTTGATGTGCATCTTATGCCATTACAATTATTTATCAATATTCCTTCTATATAGCAGGAACTCCCTTCTAAATCCACACAGATTGTTCAATTCTAAGTTGCTACAACCAATTGCGCTTATCACACCCTAATTACAGGAGCGATACTGGACATCCCGTTAGACCTTTTCAATGAAAAACGAGCACAGAAGGGATCAGTACTCTGGCTCAGCTGTGAGTGCCCAAGGGTTCCAAAAGACCACTCTCCCTCTTGCTAAGGACTAATCCGATGCTGACCCAGCTCTTTCTGGAAACACATGGTGTGCTTCATTTGTCCATCTAGGGGCTTGGCCTGGAATTCATCTAGTTTAGGGCCATTTTGAACTAATGGAGTTGTTACAGATGACCTGGGGAAGTCATGGCAATCGCCTCATTAGGGTGGGGGTGAGGTGGAACGGATTAATGTCTGAGGTACTTAGGCCATTGTGAGACTCAAAACAGTTGAGTGGTGGGACGAAGGGGACCCAAGTTTATAGTGATTTGTTTGATTTCTTCAACTTAGTTTAACTTCTGTACTTTGAAGACTGTCAGGAGGGTGGCACTGGAAGCGACAGCATGAAAGCCTTCTTTGACCAAGACCAGTCCTTCAACTTCCTCTGAAGTTCTGTGATGGCAGGTTTGGCTTTTGTAGTTGCCTGGGAAAACAGGCTACAGGTGTTGACTGAGGGACCAGTCCAGCAAACCCAAAAGGGGGCTCAGCTTTTGAGGGTCTAAGGACCCTGTTGGCACCACTGGTTCACATCTCCTTGGGCTGGGGTCTTGGGTATAGTGATACTTTTAGGTGTTGGGTCACAGCGTTGAAGAAGCTCTTGCAGTTGCTGCTTTTCCTGCAGACAGAGGCTGAATGTAAGCACTGGGGGGCCAGTCTGGCTAAACCCAAAGATGGAGGCTCAGCTCTTGACGGTCTCTGGGCACTAGGGACAACGTTCGTTTTTCTGGACTCAGGCTGTGGGGCTCAGGTGCAGAGGTCTTTGGTCTGGTGGGTTGTGATAGTCAGAGACACTCAGGCTTTGGTGCCTGCAAGACGCAAGGACGTAGCTCTGCTACTCCACCGGAGATGCTGGTTGTTTGGTGAAGTGCTGGTAGTCCTCCCAGGCTCTTGGCGGCTGCACAGTGGCAGGACAAGTTGTTGCAATTGTCAAGAGCAACAGACAGGACGGTAGGGTGGGCACCGAGTCAGAGGTGCCTCAAAGAACTCCAGCTCCATTTTCCTGGACTTTGTGAGTGCGATGAAGCCATTTACCCATGTACTCGACATAGATCACTACAAGTTGTGTGATTCCATGCATTCTGGGGGTTCCTTAAAGGATCCACAGCTTTGCTCCCACCAGTTTGCAGGGTTTTTCCAGGCAGCCCACACTGCTCCCATCCTACAGACAGGTTTCTGCCCTCCTGCTGCTTGAACAGCTCAAGCCCAGGAAGGCAGAACAAAGGATTTCCTTTAGGAGAGGGAGGCAACACCCTCTCCCTTTGGAAATAGATGTTGCATGGCTTGGGAAGGGTAGCCTTCCCAAGTCACTGGTATGCTTTGAAGGGCACATTTGATGACTTCCTTGCATGAACCGGTTTGCACCAGTCAGGGACCCCCAGTCCCTGCTCTGGCACGAAACTGGACAATAGAAAGGGGAGTGACCACTACCCTATCCATCACTACCCCAGGGGTGGTGCCCAGAGCTGCTCCATGTGGCCACTTCATTCTGCCATCTTGAATCCAAAGTGGGCAGAGGTCCCTGGGAGCATCTGAGTGGCCAGGTAAGGCAGGTGATGTCTCAGCCTCCTCCTCATATGTGGTCACCCTGCTAGGTGACCAATCCCCCCTTCCTGGGCTATTTAGGGTCTCCTCAGGTGGCTCCTCAGATGCGATGTGGAAGATTCCAGCAGGACTCCTCTGCATCGTTTACTTCATCTTCTAGCCACCTGGAATGCAACTGGACCATCCAGGAACTGACGATCTGCAAACTCCAGTGAGGACTCTACTTTGTAACATTGTTTCTCTGGCTCTATCCAGCAACTGCAACATTTCCCTGGCTGTGCATCCTCTGAGGGCAGCAAGTCTTCAGTCTGCACCAAGAAGCAAGAAGGAATCTACCTTGGAGTGAGGGAGTCATCCCCTGCATCCACAGGCACCAACTCCAATGATGACCAGCCATGTGGATCGTCTCTCCTGCAACTCTGCATGGATCCTGCAACACAGGAGGTGGCCATGAGTGTCCCTCGGTCCCCTCTACCAGCTGTCCAACTTGGGAGGTGGTGAGTCTTTGCCTCTCCTTGCAGGACAGTAAACCTGCGCACTGCGACTCTTGCAGCTACCAATGCTTGTTGGCACCTCTTCCAAGGGATCTTGAGGCTCCATGTAGCCTCGGCCTCCAGCACTATTCTCTTCAATGCACAGTCTCTTGCCTGCTGCTCCAACGATGTGGGACTCCTTTGGAGGTGTGCCGAGTGTGTGTCACTGCAACTCCTATGCCTGGTAGTTGCCTGAGGGGGCTGCATCCTCGACTTATGCCTCTCTTCATTGCTGAGGGTCACCTGGGACTCCCCCCTGCTGGGTTGACCCCCCCCCCCCCTCCAATCCGGCCTTCTTGGTCCCCAGCAGCTCTGCAACTCTTGCCTTTGCCAAGGCTTGTTGGTGGTTTTTCCACACCACTGATGGCCTCAACTCTTGTTCCAACATGGGACATCAACAGCATCACTTCTGGACCTCTTTCTCTGCTACTGCGCTGCATAGCCGGCTCCTAGTCTCCACTGTTGACCTGATCCTGCAGCTCAAGAAGGGTGAGTAGTGGCTACTGCCCCAACCGGACACTCCAACTTGAAATGGACTTGGTCCCCTTCATTTGCAGGTCCTCTTCTGCCAGAATCCAAATTCTGTTTCTTCCAGTCATGCTTGGGTCTTGCACAGTCTTTCTACAAAGTTTACCTGTGGGTTTGAGAAAAAACTCCTCCTGGTTGCTGGGGGGCACTCTTGTACTTACCCTTTGGGGTTCCTAGTTCCTCCTGCTCCCCTCTACAAATTCCAGTTACCTGGGGGTCTGCCTTTCGCATTCCATTTTTTTATTATGTGGTTTGGTTCCTTCCTAGGGTCTCTATTGTTTACTGTTATTTCATTGCCTTCTATTACCTTCTATGCCCATTCCTGATTACTAAGGTGTATATAATAGTGTGTTTACTCACCTGCTAGTAGAGTATTACCTATACAGTATTTTAGTATTTGTGTTACTATATGTAGGAAGTTGGCTCTGTATGCACTATTTCAAAGTAAGGAATAGTATGCACAGAGTCCAAGGGTTCCCCTTAGAGGTAAGATAGTGGCAAAAAGTGATAATACTAATGCTCTATTTTGTGGTAGTGTGGTCGAGCAGTAGGCTTATCAAAGGAGTAGTATTCAGCATTTGTTGTACATACACCCAGGCAATAAATGAGGAACACACACTCAGAGACAAATCCAGCCAATAGGTTTTGTTATAGAAAAATATATTTTCTTAGTTTATTTTAAGAACCACAGGTTCAAATTCTACATGTAATATCTCATTTGAAAGGTATTGCAGGTAAGTACTTTAGGAACTTTGAATAATCACAGTAGCATATATACTTTTTACATAAAACACAATAAGCTGTTTTAAAAGTGGGCACTTAGTGCAATTTTAACAGTTTCTGGGGGAGGTAAAGTATTGTTATTTTTAGCAGGTAAGTAAATCACTTACAGGCCTCAGTTTTGGGTCCAAGGTAGCCCACCGTTGGGGGGTTCAGAGCAACCCCAAAGTTACCACACCAGCAGCTCAGGGCCGGTCAGGTGCAGAGGTCAAAGAGGTGCCCAAAACGCATAGGCTTCAATGGAGAGAAGGGGGTGCCCCGGTTCCAGTCTGCCAGCAGGTAAGTACCCGCGTCTTCGGAGGGCAGACCGGGGGGTTTTGTAGGGCACGGGGGGGGGGGGACACAAGTCAGCACAAAAAGTACACCCTCAGCAGCGCGCGGGCGGGTGCAGTGTGTAAACAAGCGTTGGGTTCTCTGTAGGTTTCAATGGGAGACCAAGGGGTCTTTTCAGCGGTGCAGGCAGGCAAAGGGGGGGGGGGGGGGGGGGGGCTCCTCGGGGTAGCCACCACCTGGGCAAGGGAGAGGGCCTCCTGGGGGTCACTCCTGCACAGAAGTTCCGTTCCTTCAAGTGCTGGGGGCTGCGGGTGCAGGGTCCTTTCCAGCCGTCGGGACTTCAGGCAGTCGCGGTCAGGGGGAGCCTCGGGATTCCCTCCGCAGGCATCGCTGTCAATCAATCAGATCATTTATAAAGCGCACTATGTACCCGTCAGGGTTTCGAGGCGCTGGGGGGGGGGGGGAGGGTGGTTCGAAGAGCCAAGTCTTGAGGAGTCTCCTGAAGGTGAGGAGGTCCTGGGTCTGGCGAAGAGAGGTGGGGAGAGAGTTACAGGTCTTGGCGGCGAGGAAGGAGAAGGATCTGCCGCCGGAGGTCTTGCGCTGGATTCGGGGGACGATGGCGAGGGTGAGGTTGGCAGAGCGGAGTGGACGTGTGGGGATGTAAAAGTTGAGTCTGGTGTTGAGGTAGGTGGGTCTGGTGTTGTGTAGAGCCTTGTGGGCGTGGATGAGGAGTTTGAAGGTGATCCTTTTTTCCACGGGGAAGCCAGTGGAGGTCCTTCAGGTGGGGGGAGATGTGACATTGGCTGGGCGAGGATCAGGCAGGTGGATGCATTCTGGATGCGCTGGAGTCGTTTGATGTCTTTTGTTGGGATGCCTGTGTAGAGTGCGTTGCCGTAGTCAAGTCTGCTACTGACGAGGGCTTGAGTCACCGTCTTTCTGGTTCCTGTTGGAATCCACTTAAAGATTCTGCGGAGCATGCGGAGGGTGTTGAAACAAGAAGAGGAGACGGCGTTGACTTGTTTGGACATGGTGAGATCGGAGTCGAGGATGAAGCCGAGATTTCTTGCGTGGTTGGCTGGGGGTCCGAGGGCAGTGGGCCACCAGGAGTCGTTCCAGGCCGAGGGGGTGCGTCCGAGGATGAGGACTTCCGTCTTGTCGGAGTTGAGCTTCAAGCGGCTATTGTTCATCCACTCGGCGATGGATTTCAGTCCCTCGTGGAGGTTGGTTTTGGCGGTGAGCGGATCTTTGGTCAGGGAGAGGATGAGCTGGGTGTCGTCGGCGTAGGAGATGATGCTGAGGTTGTGTTGACGGGCCAGTTGTGCGAGGGGGGCCATGTAGACGTTCAACAACGTTGGGCTAAGAGAGGAGCCTTGGGGGATGCCGCAGATGAGGTTGGTGGCTTTGGAGCGGAAGGGGGAGAGTCGGACTCTCTGGGTTCTGTCGGAGAGGAAGGATGAGATCCAGTTGAGGGCTTTGTCTTGGATGCCGGCTTCGTGGAGACGGGCCAGTAGGGTGCGGTGGCAGACTGTGTCGAAAGCGGCTGATAGGTCGAGGAGGAGGAGGGCTGAGGTTTCGCCGTTGTCCATTTGTTGTCTGATGTCATCTGTGGCGGCGAGGAGTGCGGTCTCAGTGCTGTGGTTTCGTCTGAATCCAGATTGAGAGGGGTCTAGGATGGAGTTGTCTTCTAGGAAGTGGGCGAGCTGTGTGTTGACGATCTTCTCGATGACTTTCGCTGGAAAAGGGAGGAGAGAGATCGGACGGAAGTTTTTGAGATCGTTGGGGTCAGCCTTGGGTTTCTTGAGGAGGGGTTGGATTTCTGCGTGCTTCCAGCTGTCCGGGAAGGTGGCGGTGTTGAAGGAGAGGTTGATGATCTTGCGGAGTTTGGGGGCGATGGTGGCGTCGGCTTTGTTGAATACGTGATGTGGGCACGGGTCCGTGGGAGAGCCTGAGTGGATGGAATTCATGGTTGTAAGGGTTTCGGTGTCGTCTACTTGGGTCCAGGCGGTGAGGCGGTAGGGGGGGGGGTGGGAGGAGTCATCTGGGGTGGGGTCTGGCGGAGGTGTGGTGTTGAAGCTGTCGTGGATGGCTGAGATTTTCTGGTGGAAGAAGGTGGAGAGGTCGTTGCAGAGTTTTTGGGAGGGACGGACGTCGATGTTGGCGTTAGGGTTGGAGAGTTCCTTCACGATGCCGAAGAGTTCTTTGCAGTCGTGGGCGTTGTTGTTGAGGCGTTCTGTGAAGTGGGCGCGCTTGGCGAGTCGGATCCGTTGGTGGTGATCACGGTTGGCGTCCTTGAGGGTAGCAAGGTTGTCGGGTGTGCGCTCGAGGATCCATTTCTTCTTGAATTTCTGGCAGGTGCGTTTGGAGGTGGTCAGTTCTTCTGTGAACCAGGCTGGTTTTTTCTTTCCTTGGTTGGCGGTGGGTTTCTTGAGTGGAGCTAAGGTGTTGGCGCAGTCGAGGATCCATTGATGGAGGTTGATGGCGGCGGCGCTCGGGTCGGTGGAGTCGGGTGGTGGGTTTTTGGCGAGGGTGCTGGTTAGGTGGTCTTCTGTGACTTTTCCCCAGCGGCGGTGAGGCGGTAGGGGGATGCGGTGGTGTTCGGTGTTTTTCTTGAAGGTAAAGTGGACGCAGTGATGGTCGGTCCAGTGGAGTTCAGAGGTGTGGCTGAAAGAGATGTGGTTGCTTGAGGTGAAGAGGGGGTCAAGTGTGTGTCCGGCGATGTGGGTGGGAGTGTTGACCAGTTGGCGGAGTCCGAGGTTGAGGAGGTAGGTGGTCAGTGATGCGGTGTTGGCGTCGTTATTTTCCAGGTGGAAGTTCAGATCTCCCAGGAGGATGTAGTCTGGAGAGGCGAGGGCATGGGTGCTTGCGAGGTCAGACGGTGTCGCTGAAGGGGGCTCTTGGTCCTGGAGGGCGGTATATGAGGGTACCTCTGAGGGTCGTGTTGGGGTCCGTGTGAATCTGGAAGTGGAGGTGTTCGGCTGTCTTGAGAGTGTCGTCCGTGTGGGTGTGGATCTTGAGGGTAGATTTGTGGGCGATGGCTATTCCTCCGCTGACTCCGTTGGTTCGATCTCTTCTGGTGATTTTGTATCCGTCCGGTATGGCGATGTCAGGGGCCGAAGAGTCATTCCACCAGGTTTCGGTCAGGAAGGCCACGTCTGGGGCGGTGGTGTCGAGCAAGTCCCAGAGTTCGATGGCGTGTTTTCGTGCGGAGCGTGTGTTGATGAGGATGCAGTGCAGGTGGTTTGCGTTGGTTGTTGCTGGCTTCGATGTTCTGTTGCAGGAGAAGTTGCAGGTGCGGCAGGAAAAAGGTCCTTTGGTGTGCTTCGGGGTGGCCAGGAAGCACTCTGTGGAGGGGCCGGGGTTGAGGGCGAGGAGATCGATGGCAGAGTATCGGAAGCCGGAGTTGCGGGGGGCGTGAGGACCAGGGGGGGGTGGCGCTGGGCGCGGTCCAGGCGCGGACGGGCGCAGACGGGCTTGCCTCTGGCGCGCCCGCTGCGCGCGGACGCGCAGCGCCAGCCATTAAGAAGGGAGGGGGGAGGGAGGAGCAGCTGGGAGGCGGGAGGGAGCGGTGAATGGGGGCGCGAGGGGGGCGGGGCCGCAGGGAGGCAGCAGCAGGGAGCGGAGAGCGAGGGGGAGCGCACAAGGGGCGAAAACACCAAAACAAGGCACAAAAAAGTCTGGCACAATTTCCAAAAACAGACACAATAAGAAAACAGTCACAGAAATACACTAATGGCACAGAGTACTATCGGGGACACAGCAATCAGAGGGGCACAACGGGGGCAGAAGCGCAGGAGGCGAGGCGCTTGAAAACAGGAAAAAAAGCACTACAGGGCGGCGAAAAGTGGCACAATCAGATGGGGCACGGCGGGGGCAGAAGCGCAAGAGGCAAGGCGCTGAAAAAAGAAAAACACTTACAGGGCGGCGGAAAAAACGGCACACGGGTCAAGTGAAGCCTCGAACACGCTAGCAGCAGCGTGGGCGGGGGTCAGAGGCAGGAGACAGCAGGTTAGTGCTGCGGACGTGGGGGGCGAGCTCTAGACCTAAAACAGGTCAGTGGTCAGCTGTGGGGGCTCAGGGGGGACAACTTTGGTTACTCACGGACTCGGAGTCGCCGGAGGGTCCTCCCTGAGGTATTGTTTCTCCACCAGTCGAGTCGGGGTCGCCGGGTGCAGTGTTGCAAGTCTCACGCTTCTTGCGGGGAGTTGCAGGGGTCTTTAAATCTGCTCCTCTGTAACAAAGTTGCAGTTCTTTTGGAGCAGTGCCGCTGTCCTCAGGAGTTTCTTGTCTTTCGTGAAGCAGGGCAGTCCTCTGAGGGTTCAGAGGTCGCTGGTCCTTGAGAAAGCGTCGCTGGAGCAGGTTTCTTTAGAAGGCAGGAGACAGGCCGGTAGGACTGGGGCCAAAGCAGTTGGTGTCTTCTTTCTTCTTCTGCAGGGGTTTTCAGCTCAGCAGTCTTCTTCTTCGGTAAGTTGCAGGAATCTAAATCTTTAGGTTCAGGGAAGCCCTTAAATACAAAATTTAAGGGCGTGTTTAGGTCTGGGGGGTTAGTAGCCAATGGCTACTAGCCCTGACGGTGGGTACACCATCTTTGTGCCTCCTCCCAAGGGGAGGGGGTCACATCCCTAATCCTATTGGGGAATCCTCCATCTGCAAGATGGAGGATTTCTAAAAGTTAGTCACTTCAGCTCAGGACACCTTAGGGGCTGTCCTGACTGGCCAGTGACGACTCCTTGTTATTGTCATTATTTCCTCCGGCCTTGCCGCCAAAAGTGGGGGCCGTGGCCGGAGGGGGCGGGCAACTCCACTAGCTGGAGTGTCCTGCGGTGCTGGAACAAAGGGGTGAGCCTTTGAGGCTCACCGCCAGGTGTTACAGCTCCTGCCTGGGGGAGGTGTTAGCATCTCCACCCAGTGCAGGCTTTGTTACTGGCCTCAGAGTGACAAAGGCACTCTCCCTATGGGGCCAGCAACATGTCTCTAGTGTGGCAGGCTGCTGGAAGCAGTCAGCCTACACAGATAGTTGGATACAGTTTCAGGGGGCACCTCTAAGGTGCCCTCTGGGGTGTGTTTCACAATAAAATGTACACTGGCATCAGTGTGCATTTATTGTGCTGAGAAGTTTGATACCAAACTTCTCAGTTTTCAGTGTAGCCATTATGGTGCTGTGGAGTCCGTGTTTGACAAACTCCCAGACCATATACTCTTATGGCTACCCTGCACTTACAATGTCTAAGGTTTGGCTTAGACACTGTAGGGGCACAGTGCTCATGCACTGGTGCCCTCACCTATGGTATAGTGCACCCTGCCTTAGGGCTGTAAGGCGTGCTAGAGGGGTGACTTACCTATACTTGCCTAGGCAGTGAGAGGCTGGCATGGCACCCTGAGGGGAGTGCCATGTCGACTTACTCATTTTGTTCTCACCAGCACACACAAGCTGGCAAGCAGTGTGTCTGTGCTGAGTGAGGGGTCTCTATGGTGGCATAAGTCATGCTGCAGCCCTTAGAGACCTTCCCTGGCATCAGGGCCCTTGGTACCAGAGGTACCAGTTACAAGGGACTTACCTGGATGCCAGGGTGTGCCAATTGTGGATACAAAAGTACAGGTTAGGGAAAGAACACTGGTGCTGGGGCCTGGTTAGCAGGCCTCAGCACACTTTCAATTCAAAACATAGCATCAGCAAAGTCAAAAAGTCAGGGGGTAACCATGCCAAGGAGGCATTTCCTTACACTATAATAAAGTACCTTGTGGTTCTTTCATGTGTGAGAGTGCTGTGTGACTACAGAAGTGTTGCATAAGCTTTGTGTGTCTCCTAAATAAGCCTTGGCTGCTCATCCACAGCTACGGCTAGACAGCCTGACTTCCTGAACACTGACTACACCTTACTAATAGGGGATACTTGAACCTGGTATAAGGTGATAACACCATAGGTGCTCACCACACACCAGGCAGGCTTCCTACACCATCATCCTGCTTGGAGGAGGTGACAACCCCTCATACCAGAGCAGGCATTGCTTCCGACCTCAGAGTGTAAGCTCTCGCCTCAAAGGGGTCAGAAACATGCCTGTGGTGGTAGGCTGATCAGGACCAGTCAGCCAGCACACTAGTAGTTGGTAGGTTTTTTAGGGGGTACCTCTAAGGTACCTGTTGGGTGCATGTATTCATAAATCAATCACTGGAATCAGTGTGGGTTTATTAATGAGGTGTTTGATACCAAACACCATAGGTTTCAGTGAAGTCATTATGTAGCTGGGAAACTCGATTTGACCAGTGCCCAGTACAGTAAAATAGCTTCCCTGTTCACTTTTACTGTCAGTAATTGATCTGGCCAGCACAGTGGCATAGCTGCTCATGACGATAAGTACTCACATGTCATATAATGCACCCTGCCTTAAGGTTGTAAGGCCTGCTGTAGGGGTGACATACAAATATTCCATGCAACATTAGGGGACATGACACAGGGTGTGTGCCATGTTGACTTTTAATTTATTAAAGCACCTTGTCACATAGTCTGCAGTGGCAGTCTGCATGGGGTTGGTGCTGGGCTCTGTAGAGTGGCACAAGGTATGCTGCAGCTCTGAGACCATCTTTAGTACCTATGCCATAGATACCAGGGATACCACTTACTCGGGACTTAGTGGTGCTAAAGGCTTTGCCAATTGGAGATCAATTGACCAGTTACCTTGTTTTAGGGAAGGAACACTAGCACTGGGGACCTGGTTAGCAGGAACCCAGTACACTCCAGTCGAAGTTGCATCAAATACCAGGCAAAACGTGTTGAGGGTCGGGGCACTGCGGTAGACCAAAACAAAAATCCAGTTTCCTACACAGCGTTCTTGTATTGCGAGGGCTTGTAATTCACTAACTTTACGCAGGAATGTGAGTGATAAAGGCAGCCATTGCGAGTGTTAGGTACTTGAACTGCACTTCAGGCAGCACTGGTTCAAATGGGGTAGTCTTAAAACAGATTCATACCTAGGTTTAGATTCCATTAGTTAAAAATTAACAAATCTAAATTCATTTACAAATAATAAATGCTCTAAGTGAATCTGAGAAATTGCCCAGAAACGCATGAAACCGAACATACCACTGTTAAAGCAATATATTATTTTACAAATAATTTCTATACCTTGCTCTGGTGAGGGCTACATTCAGACGTCGAGGATCATTTAAAAATCCAATCCCCTGGTGCTCATTGGCTCTTACACATGAAAGGATGATAAAGTCCTTCTCTCGTCCTTGGAAAGCATCCACACTTGCAATTTCCACTTCCTAGAAGGCAAAAGTCCAGGGTGTAAAACGCAAATATTCACTTCATCTAGTAACCAGAAGGCTTAGCAAACATATTAATTCAATATTAGGTAGGGCTTTACTGGGATAATACACTTAGAACATGACCAATAAACAGTAATCTGGCATGCTGGCTCCCTAGAAGCATGCCTTTAATACACCACTCCAAATATAACAACCAAGATAGTAGGGAAAGGCTTCAGGCCAGGTGCCCTAGAAGCTGGGCAAGGAATTGAAGCCAACCCTGTCCTGTTCACTACCCAATGTCAACTGCTTTGTAGTTAGCCTGTATGTGGCTATACTGCACTCAGATTTGAATTAAATATTCATCAACTAAGACTTCCGTCAGCATCTCAAACTGACTCCAGGCACTGGAGTAACTGATGTTCCACTCAGTGATTAGGTTTATCAAAGCCAGCATTAAAGGCTACCCAAGACAGGATCTGTGAAATGGTTCAGAGACTTAGTGGAAGAGAAATAAATCTTGTTTAATCCTTGAGGCCTTGAAGGAGAACTAGGAGGCAGGTAGAAGAGGAGACTTGTTGAATGCTCAACTCTGCATGTGCACATTCTTTCCATGTGCTTCAAAGGTCAAAACCTGAAGACCGGCCTGAAAAAATATACGGTGGACAAGGATAGACAGGGCTAACAGTTCCTCTTATTACCACAGACAACTTCAGAAATGGCAGTGACAAAAATATCTAGGTAAAATTAAAACTATCAGAAGCAAGTTCATTTGAAAGCTAGTTCATGGTTCGGCACCAAGCCATGATAGGAACAGATATTGTAGGAAAGAGATCACCAAGTAGCAAGAATGGATGACTTGGCCATTGAAGGCATGCTGAAGTCCTTAGAGGACCTAAAAAAGATGTTATGAATGTAATCAGACTTAAAAGGTGGTTTGTTAAGGTTGCCACTTGAAAAATATTGTAAGAATTTTGAGAAAATAACCTGCAAATGTTTGCCGAATATCAAGATACCAAATGTTGGAGAGTGTAGGAAAGTGCCCTTTTTTAGGTCAAGAGTAAGCATACGATTTTCTTTTTTTTTTTTTTTTTTACTTTTTTGTTAGTATACCTTTGTGGGCTTAAAGCTATTTCATTTGTTCGTTTCAGTGTCATTTAAAAATTATTTCTTGCTAGTGGTCAGTCATGGCTCTTTGTCCCTAATTTTTCTCCAACTACTGAATAATTACGCTGACGTTCACTATGAGTGTTTGCTTCTTCCAGGATGTTTTTTTTTTTTTTTTTCCAGCCAGCATATTACTCAGCTCTCCTCCCTCATAACCTGAATGTAGAGCGTAAACCTTTTCACAAAACTGGCACCAGCAAAGGACAAGCAAATTCACTTACATCTTGCAGAGCCTTACATCCAGAGTCGTCTGGGCCCCTCCCTGACAGTCCTCAGCATCCACACTCCTTGCATAGCTTATTTCCCTCAAAGGGCCAAAAATCTTCCCAGGCTGCTTGTTTCGCTCTCACGTCCTACCTCAACCACTGTTATGGTTAACCTTGCACACACACCTCACTGCTGAAAAACATTCCACGCCATCGACTGATGCCCAGAACCAGAGCACTGCCCAACCACCACTCCCTATTCCGTACCCTTGCCGTCTATACTAGCAAATATGACTAAATTATAGCCACACAAAAAGGAAAGGAAAGGTGACGGAGAGGAATGTGGATTAAAAAGCAACAATGGCCTTTACGCAAATTAAAGTCATGATACTACTACACATGTGTGAGCTACATCAAAGCTTAAAATAGCATGCACAAAATCTCAAAGCATTTAAAAAAAAAAATTAATTTACTCATTTTGAGAGTCTTTTTGTGATTCTGCTATAAAACAAATGAGCGATAATCAGGTTACCAAAATGTCAACCTTTCTTGTGGGTTTAGAGAAATTCGTTAATATCAAACCTTGTTTTTAGTGCATTGGGACTTCTGACGCAGTAATGTAATACCCGGAATTATCAAGAATCTATAATTACCAGTTTCAAGAGTACTCCTTCTGAGCAAGTGAATTGAAGTTTCCACCCCGGTTTCTACATATTCACAAGTTTTGGGTCATTTTCCATTTGGCCCTGGAAACCCTCCTGATTCTGGAGGTATTCACTAGAGATAGTGAACTAAGCTGCAAACTCAAAACTAGGACTTGCTAACTGCTGAGTAGCTGTAAGTGGTTTTTATTGCACCCCTTGAGGATAAGGAAGTGTAGTGCTTGCTGCATTGGATTTAGGATGATGGGAGGGTTTCCTGGGCAATAGGCAAAATAACACTGTAGGAAAATGGCCCTTGTTGCAGTTAACACCATCTTCCCAAACTTTCTGCCTGATATTGATGCTGACTTGACAGTGTGCTGGGATGGGACCCTGCTAATCAGGCCCCAACACCAGTGTTCTTTCCCTAAAAATGTACCATTGTTCCCACAATTGGCACACGCCTGGCACACAGATAGGTCCCTTGTAAAAAGTACCAGTGGTACGAAGGGCCCTGTGACCAGGGAAGGTCCCTAAGGGCTTCAGCATGTGTTGTGCCACCCTAAGGGACCCCTCGCTTAACACATGTACACTGCCATGGAAGATTGTGTGTGTCGGTGGGGAGAAAAAAAGCAAAGTCGACATGGCATCCCCCTCAGGGTGCCATGCACACAGAACACTGTGGCATAGGTAAGTCACCCCTCTAGCAGGCCTTACAGCCCTAAGGAAGGGTGCCCTATACCACAGGTGAGGGCATAGCTGCATGTGCAATATGCCCCTACAGTGTCTAAGTCTATTCTTAGACATTTTAAGTACAGTGTGGCCATATTAAGTATATGGTCTGGGAGTTTGTCAAAAACGAACTCCACAGCTCCATAATGGCTACACTGAATGCTAGGAAGTTTGGTATCAAACTTCTCAGAACAATAAACCCACAGTGATGCCAGTGTTGGATTTATTAAAAAATGCACACAGAGGGCATCTTAGAGATGCCCCCTGTATTTTACCCAATCATTCAGTGCAGGACTGACTGGTCTGTGCCAGCCTGCTGCTGAGAGACGAGTTTCTGGCCCCCTGGGGTTAGAGCCTTTGTGCTCTGAGGCCAGAAACAAAGCCTGCTCTGGCTGGAGGTGCTTAACACCTCCCCCTGCAGGAACTGTAACACCTAGCAGTGAGCCTCAAAGGCTCAGGCTTCGTGTTACAATGCCCCAGGGCACTCCAGCTAGTGGAGATGCCCGCCCCCTGGACACAGCCCCCACTTTTGGCGGCAAGTCCAAGGGAGATAATGTGAAAAACTAGGAGTCACCCACCAGTCAGGACAGCCCCTAAGGTGTCCTGAGCTGAGGTGACCCCTGCCTTTAGAAATCCTCCATCTTGATTTTGGAGGATTCCCCCAATAGGAATAGGGATGTGCCCCCCTTCCCTCAAGGAGGAGGCACAAAGAGGGTGTAGCCACCCTCAAGGACAGTAGTCATTGGCTACTGCCCTCCCAGACCTAAACACACCCCTAAATTCAGTATTTAGGGGCTCCCCAGATCCCAAGAAACTAGATTCTGGCAACCTTAACAAGAAGAAGGACTGCTGACCTGAAGCCCTGCAGAGAAGACTGAGACGACAACTGCTTTGGCCCCAGCCCTACAGCCCTGTCTCCCAACTTCAAAGAAAACCGCAACAGCGACGCATCCAACAGGGACCAGCGACCTCTAAAGCCGCAGAGGACTGCCCTGCACCCAAGTACCAAGAAACTCCCATGAACAGCTGCCCTGTTCAAAACCTGCAACTTCTTTGCAACAAAGAAGCAACAAAGACTTCATGTTTCCCGCCGGAAGCGTGAGACTACACTCTGCACCCGATGCCCCCGGCTCGACCTGCAGAAAACTAACACCTCAGGGAGGACTCTCCGGCGACTGCGAGCCCATGAGTAACCAGAGACGACCCCCCCTAAGCCCCCACAGTGACGCCTCCAGAGAGAATCCAGAGGCTCCCACTGACCGCGACTGCCTGTAACAAGGGACCCGACGCCTGGAACCAACAATGCACCCGCAGCCCCCAGGACCTGAAGGAACCAAACTTCGACGCAGGAGTGACCCCCAGGCGACCCTCTGCCTTGCCCAGGTGGTGGCTGTCCCGAGAAGCCCCCGTACCTGCCTGCACAGCTAGAGTGACCCCCGGGTCCCTCCACTGAAACCTATACAAAAGCCGACGCCTGCTTTGCACACTGCACCCGGCCGCCCCTGTGCCGCTGAGGGTGTGTTTTGTATGCCTACTTGTGTCGTTCAGCCCCCCCCCCCCTTACAAAACCCCTCTGGTCTGCCCCCCCCCCCCGAGGACGCAGGTACTTACCTGCTGGCAAACTGGAACCGGAGCACCCCTGTTCTCCATAGGCACCTATGTGTTTTGGGCACCTCTTTAATCTCTGCACCTGACCGGCACTGAGCTGCTGGTGTGGTAACTTTGGGGTTGCCTTGAACCCCCAACGGTGGGCTGCCTATGCCCCAGGACTGAGACTTGTAAGTGTTTTACTTACCTCCTAATCTAACCTTTACTTACCTCCCCCAGGAACTGTTGATTTTTGCACTGTGTCCACTTTGAAAATAGCTTATTGCCATTTTTACAAAGACTGTACATGATATTGTTTTCATTCAAAGTCCCTAAAGTATCTAAGTGTACCTTACAATTAAAGTGTTTAATGTAAATCTTGATCCTGTGGTTCTTAAAATAAACTAAGAAATGAAAATGTCACTTACCCAGTGTACATCTGTTCGTGGCATCAGTCGCAGTAGATTCGCATGTTTTGCAATAGCTCGCCATCTGGTGTTGGGCCGGAGTGTTACAAGTTGTTTTTCTTCGAAGAAGTCTTTCGAGTCACGGGACCGAGTGACTCCTCCTTTTGTCTCCATTGCGCATGGGCGTCGACTCCATCTTCGATTGTTTTTCCCCGCAGAGGGTGAGGTAGGAGTTGAATTGTAGTAATAGTGCCCATGCAATGGAGTGACTAAGTATGCACCTATTTAAGGTTGAGATGATACATACATAAATAATTGAAGGTAACTTCCAAACTGCTACAGGCTCCCGGGGAGGCGGGTGGGCACATGCGAATCTACTGCGACTGATGCCACGAACAGATGTACACTGGGTAAGTGACATTTTCAGTTCGATGGCATCTGTCGCTGTAGATACGCATGTTTTGCATAGACTAGTAAGCAGTTATCTCCCCAAAAGCGGTGGATCAGCCTGTAGGAGTGGAAGTAGTCTGAAATAATGTTCTTAATACGGCTTGACCTACTGTGGCTTGTTGTGCGGATAACACGTCTACACAGTAGTGCTTGGTGAATGTGTGAGGCGTAGACCATGTGGCTGCCTTACATATTTCTTGCATTGGGATGTTTCCTAGAAAGGCCATGGTAGCACCCTTCTTTCTGGTTGAGTGTGCCCTTGGTGTAATGGGCAGCTGTCGTTTAGCTTTAAGGTAGCAGATTTGGATGCATTTAACTATCCATCTGGCTATACCTTGTTTTGATATTGGGTTTCCTGCATGAGGTTTTTGAAATGCAATAAATAGTTGTTTAGTCTTTCTGATGTTTTTTGTTCTGTCAATGTAATACATCAATGCTCTTTTGACATCTAATGTATGTAGTGCCCTTTCAGTTACGGTATCTGGCTGTGGAAAGAACACTGGAAGTTCCACTGTTTGATTTAGATGGAACGGTGAAATAACCTTTGGCAAAAATTTAGGATTGGTCCTTAGGACGACCTTATTCTTGTGTAGTTGAATAAAAGGTTCCTGTATTGTAAACGCCTGAATCTCGCTTACTCTTCTTAGGGAAGTAATGGCGATGAGAAATGCCACCTTCCAGGTTAGGAACTGTATGTCGCAGGAGTGCATGGGTTCAAAAGGTGGACCCATAAGTCTAGTTAGGACAACATTTAGGTTCCATGAAGGTGGTGTTCTTGGTGGTATAATTCTCCTAAGGCCCTCCATGAATGCTTTAATGACTGGTATCTTATATAGGGAAGTTGAATAGGTAGTCTGCAGGTATGCAGATATTGCTGCAAGGTGTATTTTAATGGAAGAGAAAGCCAGGTTAGATTTTTGTAAGTGAAGCAAGTAACCCACTACATGTTCTGGAGTTGTGTGTAATGGTTGTATTTGATTAATATGGCAGTAGCAAACAAACCTCTTCCATTTACTTGCATAGCAGTGCCTGGTGGATGGCCTTCTGGCTTGTTTTATGACTTCCATACATTCTTGGGTAAGTTGTAAGTGCCCGAATTCTAGGATTTCAGGAGCCAGATTGCTAGATTCAGCGATGCTGGATCTGGGTGTCTGATCTTTTGGTTGTGCTGTGTCAACAGATCTGGCCTGTTGGGCAATTTGATGCAGGGTACTACTGATAGGTCTAGCAGCGTTGTGTACCAGGGTTGCCTTGCCCAAGTTGGTGCTATCAATATGAGTTTGAGTTTGTTTTGACTGAGTTTGTTTACCAGGTAAGGAAGGAGAGGGAGAGGAGGAAAAGCGTAAGCAAATATCCCTGACCAGTTCATCCATAGGGCATTGCCTTGGGACTGTTTGTGTGGGTATCTGGATGCGAAGTTTTGGCATTTTGCGTTCTCCCTTGTCTCAAACAAGTCTATCTGAGGTGTTCCCCAGAGTTTGAAATAAGTGTTCAGAATTTGGGGGTGAATTTCCCATTCGTGGACCTGTTGGTGATCTCGAGAGAGATTGTCTGCGAGTTGATTTTGGATCCCTGGTATAAATTGTGCTATTAGGCGAATTTGGTTGTGAATTGCCCAACGCCAAATCTTTTGTGCTAGCAGGCTTAACTGCGTGGAGTGCGTCCCCCCTTGCTTGTTTAGATAATACATTGTTGTCATGTTGTCTGTTTTGACGAGGATGTATTTGTGAACTATTATTGGTTGGAATGCTTTTAGTGCTTGAAAAACTGCTAGAAGTTCTAGGTGATTTATATGCAGTTTTGTTTGATAAATGTTCCATTGTCCTTGTATGCTGTGTTGATCGAGGTGTGCTCCCCACCCTGTCATGGAAGCATCTGTTATTACGTATTGTGGCACTGGGTCTTGGAAAGGCCGCCCTTTGTTTAAATTTATGTTGTTCCACCACAGAAGCGAGAGGTAAGTTTGGCGGTCTATTAACACCAGATCTAGAAGGTGACCCTGTGCTTGCGACCATTGTGATGCTAGGCACTGTTGTAAGGGCCTCATGTGCAGTCTTGCGTTTGGGACAATGGCTATGCATGAAGACATCATGCCTAAGAGTTGTAGTACCATCTTTGCGTGTATCCTTTGTGTTGGATACATGCGTTGTAGGATGGTGTTGAAATTTCGAATTCTTTGTGGACTTGGAGTGGCTACTCCTTTTGATGTGTCTATTATGGCTCCCAGGTATTGTTGTACCTTGAGCGGCAGAATTTTGGATTTTGTGAAATTGACGGTGAACCCTAGTTTGAAGAGGGTTTGCATGATATGATTTGTGTGATTTGAGCACTGTATTAACGAATGGGCCTTGATTAGCCAGTCGTCTAGATATGGGAACACATGTATTTGCTGCCTTCTTATGTGTGCAGCGACTACCGCTAGACATTTGGTAAAGACTCTTGGTGCGGTTGTTAATCCGAAAGGCAGTACCTTGAATTGGTAATGTATTCCCTTGAATACAAACCTTAGGTATTTCCTGTGCGATGGGTGTATTGGTATATGGAAATAAGCATCCTTGAGGTCTAAAGTTGCCATGTTTTAGCAATGGCAATACTTCTTGTAGTGTGACCATGTGAAAGTGGTCTGATTTGATGAAAGTGTTCACTACTCTGAGGTCTAGGATTGGTCTCAGCGTTTTGTCCTTCTTTGGTATCAGAAAGTACAGTGAGTAAACTCCTGTGTTTATTTGTGTGTTTGGCACTAATTCGATTGCATTCTTTTTCAATAGTGCCTGCACTTCTATCTCCAGGAGATTGGAATGGTGTGTTGTCAAATGTTGTGCTTTTGGTGGTATGTTTGGAGGGAATTGTAGAAATTCTATGCAATAACCATGTTGGAAAATTGCTAGAACCCAAGTGTCTGTAGTGATTTCCTCCCATGCTTTGTAATAATGACTTATTCTTCCCCCCACTGGTGTTGTGTGGAGGGGGTGAGTGACATGTGAGTCACTGTTTAGTAGTAGGGGTTTTGGGGCTCTGAAATCTTCCTCTATTTCTAGGTAATTGCCCTCCTCTATATTGTCCCCTAAAACCTCCTCTATACTGTCCCTGGTAACTGGACGGTGTTGCTTGTGAGGTGCTGGCTTGTGTGCTCTGACCCCGAAACCCCCCTCGAAAGGGTGTTTTACGGAATGTGCTGTAATTCCCTCTGCTCTGCGGGGAGTAGAGTGCGCCCATGGCTTTGGCAGTGTCCGTATCTTTTTTGAGTTTCTCAATCGCTGTGTCCACTTCTGGACCGAACAGTTCTTTTTCATTAAAAGGCATATTGAGAACTTCTTGTTGAATCTCTGGTTTAAATCCAGACGTTCGGAGCCATGCATGCCTTCTGATAGTTACAGATGTATTAATTGTCCGTGCAGCTGTATCTGCAGCGTCCATGGAGGAGCGGATCTGGTTGTTGGAAATGGTCTGTCCCTCCTCAACCACTTGTTTTGCCCTATTTTGTAAGTCCTTGGGCAGATGTTCAATGAGATGTTGCATCTCGTCCCAGTGGGCTCTGTCATAGCGCGCAAGTAGTGCCTGGGAGTTCGCGATGCGCCACTGGTTTGCAGCTTGTGCTGCGACTCTTTTACCAGCTGCATCGAACTTGCGGCTTTCTTTATCTGGGGGTGGTGCATCTCCAGATGTGTGAGAGTTGGCCCTTTTCCTAGCTGCTCCTACAACGACAGAGTCTGGTGGCAGCTGTGTAGTGATGAAAACCGGGTCTGTAGGAGGCGCCTTATACTTTTTTTCCACCCTTGGTGTGATTGCCCTACTTTTGACCGGCTCCTTAAAGATTTCTTTCGCGTGCCGGAGCATACCAGGGAGCATAGGCAGGCTTTGGTATGAGCTGTGGGTGGAGGAGAGTGTGTTGAATAAAAAATCATCCTCGACCTGTTCTGAGTGGAGGCTTACGTTGTGAAATTGTGCTGCTCTAGCCACCACTTGAGAATACGCGGTGCTGTCTTCTGGTGGAGATGGCTTCGTAGGGTATGCCTCCGGACTGTTATCTGACACTGGGGCGTCGTATAGGTCCCATGCGTCTTGATCCTGGTCACCCTGGCTTATGGTGGTGTGAGCTGGGGAGTGTGATGGAGTTCGTGCTGGTGAGACGTTAATCACGGGCGGAGGAGAGGGCGGTGGGGTAACTCTTTTCACCACTTTTGGTTGTGGTGTCTCTTCAGTTTGGAACTCCAACCTTCTCTTTCTTCTAATGGGGGGAAGGGTGCTTATTTTTCCTGTCCCCTGCTGTATGAAGATACGCTTTTGCGTATGGTCCACATCAGTTGATTGTAGCTCTTCCTCAAACCTATGCTTTTACATTTGGGAGGTTAGCGAGTGCTCTTCTGTATAAGAGCCTGAAGCTGGGTCGCTTGCAGTTTGTTTCGGCACCAAAACCCTGTCTGCGTGTTTTTTCGGCTCCGAGGTGACTTTTTTCTTTTTCGGGGCCGAAACCTCTCAGCGTCGATCTTCTTCGGTGCCGCTGTCTCGGCGTCGAGCCGTGTCCACACCGGCATCTCGGTGTCGAGGCTTGTCTCCAGCACTTTCTCGGTCCCGAGAAGGCTGCGTGCCGGTGTCTCGACCGGAGTCGGACGATCTCGGCACTGTTTGGGCCTTTTTCGGTGCCGACGGTCGGTCACCGAATTTATGGGTGGAGCCATGGCCTGATGGCAGTGGCGTCCCCTGGGCCTTGTAAATTTTCCTCTGTGTGGTTTTCGACGTCCTACTCACGGTTTGTGTATCGTCGAATCCTTCGGAGTCCGATTCTTGGATCGAGAAGGTACCTTCCTCTTCATGCTCCTCGAACTCTCGGTGGGCTGTCGGCGCGGATGCCATCTGAAGTCTTCTGGCTCGACGGTCTCGGAGTGTCTTTCGGGACCGGAACGCACGACAGGCCTCACAGGTGTCTTCACTGTGCTCAGGTGACAGGCACAGGTTACAGACCAAGTGTTGGTCTGTATAAGGGTATTTATTGTGGCATTTGGGGCAGAAACGGAACGGGGTCCGTTCCATCGGCGTTCTTCAGCACGCGGTCGGGCCGACCAGGCCCCGACGGGGGATCGAAAAACTACCCCGAAGGGCACCGGAGCTCTTCGATCTTCGATGCGGTGTTGAATCTAAGTACGCCGATCCCGAACGCAACAATACCGATGAAAATCTTCCGAAATTAGCTAATTTTCCGTTCCGAAACTCGGAGCGACAGGAACACGTCCGAACCCGATGGCGGAAAAAAAACAATCGAAGATGGAGTCGACGCCCATGCGCAATGGAGACAAAAGGAGGAGTCACTCGGTCCCGTGACTCGAAAGACTTCTTCGAAGAAAAACAACTTGTAACACTCCGGCCCAACACCAGATGGCGAGCTATTGCAAAACATGCGTATCTACAGCGACAGATGCCATCGAACATATATTTTTCTATACCTATTGGCCTGGAATTGTCTTTGAGTGTGTGCTCCTCATTTATTGCCTGTGTGTAAAACAAATGCTTAACACTACCATCTGATAAGCCTACTGCCCGACCACACTACCACAAAATAGAGCATTAGAATTATCTCTTTTTGCCACTATTTACCTCTAAGGGGAACCCTTTGACTCTGTGCACACTATTTCTTACTTTGAAATAGTATATACAGAGCCAACTTCCTACAATATGTTTGTCTTTACATGAAGGCTTTGATAACAGGGACTCTAAATAGAGAGGTGTATTGTATATTTTTCAAATACGCTGAAATAGCAGTGAGATGTATTTTGATGGACGAAAAGGCTAAATTTGCTTTTTGCAGATTGAAGCAAGTAACTAAAAATGTCTAGTATTGATGCTGAAAGAGGGGCAATCTGTTTAGATTGACAGTAAACCACAAACCTTTTTCATTGGTTTGCATAACACTGCCTGGTAGTGGGTTTTCTAGCTTGTTTAATTACTTCCATACATTCTGTTGGAAGATGTAGATATCCAAACTCGTAAGACTTCAGGAGCCAAATAGCTAGATTGAGTATTGCTGGATCTGGATGCTTGATCAGTTGTCTGTTTTGTGTTAACAGATCTGGTCTGTTGGGCAGTTTGTTGTGTGGTACTACTGACCGATCTAACAGTGTTGTGTACCTTGGTTGACGTGCCCACACTGGTGCTACAAGTAGGAGTTTGAGTTTGTTTTTACGCAGTTTGTTGACTAGAAATGGAATGAGCGGGAGAGGGGGAAAAGCGTAAGCAAATATCCCTGACCAGTTGATCCATAGAGCATTGCCCTTGGCTAGAGGGTGTGGGAACCTGGATGTGAAGTTTTGGCATTTTGCATTTTCGCTGGTGGCGAATAGGTCTACGTCTGGTGTTCCCCAGTGATAAAAGTATGTTTGAAGCACTTGGGATGAATTTCCCACTCGTGTGTTTGTTGATGATCTCGGCTGAGAACATCTGCTAATTGGTTGTGTATCCCTGGAACGTATTGTGCTACTAGGTGAATGTTGTGTATTGCCCAATGCTAAATCTTTTGTGCTAGAAGGGACAATTGCGATGAGTGGGTCCCTCCTTGGTGTTTTTTTATTTTATTTATTTTTTTAGGTAATACATTGTAGTCATGTCTGTTTTGATCAGAATGTGTTCGTGAACTAGAAGAGGTTGAAAGGCTTTGAGTGCTAGGAATACAGCTAGCAGTTCTTGGTGATTTATGTGAAGTTGTTTGTGTTTGTTGTCCCATTGTCCTTGAATGTTGTGATTGTTGAGGTGTGCTTGCCATCCAATCATTGATGCATCTGTTGTAAGTGTGGTTTGAGGCACAAGGTCTTGAAATGGCCGCCCTTTGTTTAAATTTGTGGAATTCCACCACTAAAGCGATATGCTTGTTTGGCAGTCTATCAACACTAGATCTTGAAGTTGACCGTGTGCCTGTGACCATTGCTTTGCAAGGCACTGTTGTAAGGGCCGCATGTTGTTTAATCTTGCATTTGGGACAATGGCTATGCATGATGCCATCATGCCCAACAGTTTCATGACAAAGTTGACAGTGTACTGTTGGTTTGACTGAATTTGTGCCATTACATTGTGGAATGTTTGTATCCTTTGTGGACTTGGGCTTGGACTTACAAGTGCTGTTTGCGTATTTAGTGTGGCTCCTAAATACTGTTGAATTTGCGCCGGTTGCAAGTGGGATTTTTGGTAGTTTATGGAGAACCCTAGATTGTGTAGGGTTTGTATTACATTATGTGTATGGTTTTGACACTGTGTATGACTATTGGATTTTATTAGCCAGTCGTCGAGATATGGAAAGACATGGATGTGTTGCAGACATGGATGTGTTGCCTTCTTAGGTAGGATGCAACTACCGCAAGGCATTTTGTAAATACTATGGGAGCTGTTATCCTGAAGGGTTACAGTTTGAACTGGTAATGTGTGCCCCTGTATTACAAACCTGAGATATTTTCGGTGAGCTGGATGGATGGGTATGTGAAAATATGCATCCTTGAGGTCTAATGTTGCCATGAAATCTTGTTGTAGCAGTGGGACTACATCCTGTAGTGTTACCATGTGAAAGTGTTCTGATATGATGTAAAGATTGAGAGTTCTGAGATCTAGTATTGGTCACAGGGTTCCATCCTTTTTGGGAATAAGGAAGTACAGGGAGTAAACCCCTGTTCCTATTCGTTGTTGTGGTACAAGCTCTATGGCTTGTTTGAGTAACAGTGACTGTACTTCTTCTTGCAACATGGAGATGTGTTGGGAGGAGAGTTTGTGTGTTTTGGGAGGTATATCTGGAGGAATTTGTGCCAATTCTATGCAGTAACCATTGCGGATAATGGATAATAGCCAATTGTCTGTTGTAATGGGTAACCAATTTTTGTGGAACGTTTGCAGTCTTCCTCCCACAGGTGAAGTGTGATGAGGGAAGATGTGAAGCGAGTCACTGTTGTGTGTGAGGTTTGTTTTGTTGGCTGATGTTTTCCCCTAGCTCTGGGGAATTGGCCCTTATAAGTTCCTCTAAACCCACCTCGTTGGTACTGAGGCTGGTAAGATGGTTTGGATTGTGAGGTGGATGCCACAGATGTTTGTGCTCTAAAACCACCCCTGTTTTGAGGCTTTCGAAATGAACCTCTGTATTGTGTAGTATACAGAGTACCCATGGCTTTAGCGGTGTCTGAGTCTTTCTTAATTTTTTCAATGGCCGTATCAACTTCAGGGCCCAAAAGCTGTTTTTCATTGAATGGCATGTTAAGGACAGCCTGCTGGATTTCTGGTTTAAACCCTGACGACCGAAGCCACGCGTGTCTCCGAATGGTAACAGCAGTATTGATTGTCCTAGCTGCTGTGTCCGCTGAGTCTAGAGCTGACCTAATCTGGTTGTGAGTAATAGCCTGCCCTTCCTCAACTATTTGCTGAGCCCTCTTTTGTTGATCTTTGGGGAGATGCTGGATGATATCTTTCATCTCGTACCAGTGGGCCCTATCATACCTAGCCAGTAGTGCTTGGGAGTTGGGTATTCTCCATTGATTAGCTGCTTGCAATGCTACTCTTTTGCAAGCAGCATCGAATTTCCTGCTCTCCTTGTCTGGTGGTGGTGCATCACCAGATGACTGGGAGTTGGCCCTTTTCCTTGCCGCACTGACAACTACAGAATCAGGAGGTAGTTGTTGGGTAATGAATGCCGGGTCAGAGGGAGGTGGTTTATATTTTTCTCCACTCTAGGAGTGATGATCCTGGCTTTGACTGGCTCTTGAAAAATGTTATGTGCGTGTTTCAACATGCCTGGAAGCATGGGAAGGGACTGGTAAGTAGTGTGAGTGGAGGATAATGTATTAAAAAGAAAATAATCCTCAAAAGGCTCGGTGTGCATGGCTACGTTGTGGTATGATGCCGCCCTAGCCAGAACCTGAGTGTATGCAGTGCTAGCTTCTGGTGGTGATGGTATGGAAGGATAGCAGTCTGGGCTATAATCGGAAATGGGATCTGGATCATAGAGATCCCATGGGTCGACATTGTCGTGTTGTGAATCTGCAGAGTGTACTGGAGACTGTGCAGGTGTATGAGTAGTAGGTGGAGAGACAGTCCGGTGAGGGGAATGAGGAGGAGACTGATGAGGTGAAAATTGTGGAGGTGGAGTTTTTTGCTTAGGCCTTGGCACTTTAGCTGGTGGCTGATCAGTGTCCAATTGTCCTTGAAAGGCTACCGTCCTAGTCTTTAGAGGAGGTGCAGTAAGAATCTTGCCGCCAGTGTCTTTATGAATATGAATTCTGTCCTGCCTTTTATCAATTTCCTCCATTTGTGCAAGTTCCTCCGAAAACCTATGGCTTTCTTTAAGTTGTTTTGAAAGTCCATGCTCCTCTGTGTAGATGGGTCTTTTCAGCTCCGAAGCCGGTTTTCTTGGGATCGAAAGGCCGTGAGTGGATGTTGGCATCAGCTCTGAAAGGGATTTGAGGCTTTGACTCGATGGGACGGTGTTTCGGGGCCTGTGCTTCGGCTCGAATCCGAAGGTTTCGATGGCGTGGCCTTTCTCGGTGCCGAAGTTGTTTCTTGGTCACCGGAAGCCTTTTTGCGGGTGAAACCATGGCGTTCTGGCAGTGGTGTTCCAGAGGCCTTGTGTTTGGGCTTGGATTGGACAGGGGCAAGCGTACTCACGTGCTGTCCTGCCGTGACCGGTATGTCCGCCTCTGACTCCTGCTCAGAATCGGACCCTCGGACGGAGACTGCGGTGAGCATAATCTCTTCCTCCACATCGAGACGTTCAGTGCTTCTCTACGCCATTTCCAACCTTCACGCTCTTCTGTTTTAGAGTCTTCTTCGACCGGAAGGATCTGCAGTCCTCGCAAGTATCCTCTCGATGGTCTGGGGATAGACAAAGGTTACAGACGAGATGTTGGTCTGTATATGGGAACTTGGCGTGGCACAGAGGACAAACGTGAAATGGGATCTGGTCAATGAGGCTTCCACGCAGTCGGCCCGACCAGGCCCGAGTTGGGTGCGGGTGCCCCGAAGGGCGAGTAAAGAAATTGGATCTGCCGGTACCGAAGTGTTGATGAGAGATGGAACGCGATCGAAACAATACCAACGAATTAGAGAGTTTTTAGGACTTTTCCGACTCGAACTACTGGAGCGAAAACTAACTTCTGAACCCGATGGCGGAAAGAAAACAATCTAAGATGGAGTCAATGCCCATGCGCAATGGAGCCGAAGTGGAGTCACTCGATCCCATGACTCGAAAAGACTGCTTCGAAGAAAAACAACTTGTAACACTCCGAGCCCAACACTAGATGGCAGGACCTAGGCATAGCATGTGTATCTGCAGCTACACATGCCATCGAACATACAATATATACATGCATATATAACAAACATGGTTGAGGAAGCTGCGGCCATTGCAAAGCATGTAAATATGCTGGGAAAATGCAATCTTTTGATTCATTTGAGGGGAGAGTGTCATATCACAGAGAGACTCACTTATGAAACTGACTTTGTAATGAAAATGTCACTTACCCAGTGTACATCTGTTCGTGGCATCAGTCGCAGTAGATTCGCATGTTCTGCAATAGCTCGCCATCTGGTGTTGGGCCGGAGTGTTACAAGTTGTTTTTTTTCGAAGAAGTCTTTCGAGTCACGGGACCGAGTGACTCCTCCTTTTGTCTCCATTGCGCATGGGCGTCGACTCCATCTTCGATTGTTTTTCCCCGCAGAGGGTGAGGTAGGAGTTGAATTGTAGTAATAGTGCCCATGCAATGGAGTGACTAAGTATGCACCTATTTAAGGTTGAGATGATACATATATAAATAATTGAAGGTAACTTCCAAACTGCTACAGGCTCCCGGGGAGGCGGGTGGGCACATGCGAATCTACTGCGACTGATGCCACGAACAGATGTACACTGGGTAAGTGACATTTTCAGTTCGATGGCATCTGTCGCTGTAGATACGCATGTTCTGCATAGACTAGTAAGCAGTTATTTCCCCAAAAGCGGTGGATCAGCCTGTAGGAGTGGAAGTAGTCTGAAATAATGTTCTTAATACAGCTTGACCTACTGTGGCTTGTTGTGCGGATAACACGTCTACACAGTAGTGCTTGGTGAATGTGTGAGGCGTAGACCATGTGGCTGCCTTACATATTTCTTGCATTGGGATGTTTCCTAGAAAGGCCATGGTAGCACCTTTCTTTCTGGTTGAGTGTGCCCTTGGTGTAATGGGCAGCTGTCGTTTAGCTTTAAGGTAGCAGATTTGGATGCATTTAACTATCCATCTGGCTATACCTTGTTTTGAAATTGGGTTTCCTGCATGAGGTTTTTGAAATGCAATAAAGAGTTGTTTAGTCTTTCTGATGTTTTTCGTTCTGTCAATGTAATACATCAATGCTCTTTTGACATCTAATGTATGTAGTGCCCTTTCAGCTACGGTATCTGGCTGTGGAAAGAACACTGGAAGTTCCACTGTTTGATTTAGATGGAACGGTGAAATAACCTTTGGCAAAAATTTAGGATTGGTCCTTAGGACGACTTTATTTTTGTGTAGTTGTATAAAAGGTTCCTGTATTGTAAACGCCTGAATCTCGCTTACTCTTCTTAGGGAAGTAATGGCGATGAGAAATGCCACCTTCCAGGTTAGGAACTGTATGTCGCAGGAGTGCATGGGTTCAAAAGGTGGACCCATAAGTCTAGTTAGGACAACATTTAGGTTCCATGAAGGAACAGGTAGTGTTCTTGGTGGTATAATTCTCCTAAGGCCCTCCATGAATGCTTTAATGACTGGTATCTTATATAGGGAAGTTGAATAGGTAGTCTGCAGGTATGCAGATATTGCTGCAAGGTGTATTTTAATGGAAGAGAAAGCTAGGTTAGATTTTTGTAAGTGAAGCAAGTAACCCACTACATGTTCTGGAGTTGTGTGTAATGGTTGTATTTGATTAATATGGCAGTAGCAAACAAACCTCTTCCATTTACTTGCATAACAGTGCCTGGTGGATGGCCTTCTGGCTTGTTTTATGACTTCCATACATTCTTGGGTAAGTTGTAAGTGCCCGAATTCTAGGATTTCAGGAGCCAGATTGCTAGATTCAGCGATGCTGGATCTGGGTGTCTGATCTTTTGGTTGTGCTGTGTCAACAGATCTGGCCTGTTGGGCAATTTGATGCAGGGTACCACTGATAGGTCTAGCAGCGTTGTGTACCAGGGTTGCCTTGCCCAAGTTGGTGCTATCAATATGAGTTTGAGTTTGCTTTGACTGAGTTTGTTTACCAGGTAAGGAAGGAGAGGGAGAGGAGGAAAAGCGTAAGCAAATATCCCTGACCAGTTCATCCATAGGGCATTGCCTTGGGATTGTTTGTGTGGGTATCTGGATGCGAAGTTTTGGCATTTTGCGTTCTCCCTTGTCGCAAACAAGTCTATCTGAGGTGTTCCCCAGAGTTTGAAATAAGTGTTCAGAATTTGGGGGTGAATTTCCCATTCGTGGACCTGTTGATGATCTCGAGAGAGATCATCTGCGAGTTGATTTTGGATCCCTGGTATAAACTGTGCTATTAGGCGAATTTGGTTGTGAATTGCCCAATGCCAAATTTTTTGTGCTAGCAGGCTTAACTGCGTGGAGTGCGTCCCCCCCTGCTTGTTTAGATAATACATTGTTGTCATGTTGTCTGTTTTGACGAGAATGTATTTGTGAACTATTATTGGTTGGAAGGCTTTTAGTGCTTGAAAAACTGCTAGAAGTTCTAGGTGATTGATATGCAGTTTTGTTTGATGTACGTTCCATTGTCCTTGTATGCTGTGTTGATCGAGGTGTGCTCCCCACCCTGTCATGGAAGCATCTGTTGTTATTACGAATTGTGGCACTGGGTCTTGGAAAGGCCGCCCCTTGTTTAAATTTATGTTGTTCCACCACAGAAGCGAGAGGTAAGTTTGGCGGTCTATTAACACCAGATCTAGAAGGTGACCCTGTGCTTGAGACCACTGTGCTGCTAGGCATTGTTGTAAGGGCCTCATGTGCAGTCTTGCGTTTGGGACAATGGCTATGCATGAAGACATCATGCCTAGGAGTTGTAATACCATTTTTGCCTGTATCTTTTGTGTTGGATACATGCGTTGTATGATGGTGTTGAAATTTTGAATTCTTTGTGGACTTGGAGTGGCTACTCCCTTTGATGTGTCTATTATGGCTCCTAGGTATTGTTGTACCTTGCGCGGCAGAATGTTGGATTTTGTAAAGTTGACGGTGAACCAGAGTTTGAAGAGGGTTTGTATGAACTGATTTGTGTGATTTGAGCACTGTATGAACGAATGGGCCTTGATTAGCCAGTCGTCCAAATATGGGAACACATGTATTTGCTGCCTTCTTATGTGTGCAGCGACTACCGCTAGACATTTGGTAAAGACTCTTGGTGCGGTTGTTAATCCGAAAGGCAGTACCTTGAATTGGTAATGTATTCCTTTGAATACAAACCTTAGGTATTTCCTGTGCGATGGGTGTATTGGTATATGGAAATAAGCATCCTTGAGGTCTAAAGTTGCCATGTAGTCGTGTAGTTTTAGCAATGGCAATACTTCTTGTAGTGTGACCATGTGGAAGTGGTCTGATTTGATGAAAGTGTTCACTACTCTGAGGTCTAGGATTGGTCTCAGTGTTTTGTCCTTCTTTGGTATCAGAAAGTACAGTGAGTAAACTCCTGTGTTTATCTGTGTGTTTGGCACTAATTCGATTGCATTCTTTTGCAATAGTGCCTGCACTTCTATCTCCAGGAGATTGGAATGGTGTGTTGTTAAATTTTGTGCTTTTGGTGGTATGTTTGGAGGGAATTGTAGAAATTCTATGCAATAACCATGTTGGATAATTGCTAGAACCCAAGTGTCTGTAGTGATTTTCTCCCATGCTTTGTAATAATGACCTATTCGTCCCCCCACTGGTGTTGTGTGGAGGGGGTGAGTGACATGTGAGTCACTGTTTAGTAGTAGGGGTTTTTGTGCTTTGGAATCTTCCTCTATTTCTAGGGAATTGCCCTCCTCTATATTGTCCCCGAAAACCTCCTCTATACTGTCCCTGGTAACTGGACGGTGTGGCTTGTGAGGTGCTGGCTTGTGTGCTTTGACCCCGAAACCCCCCTCGAAAGGGCGTTTTACGGAATGTGCTGTAATTCCCTCTGCTCTGCGGGGAGTAGAGTGCGCCCATGGCTTTGGCAGTGTCCGTATCTTTTTTGAGTTTCTCAATCGCTGTGTCCACTTCTGGACCGAACAGTTCTTTTTCATTAAAAGGCATATTGAGAACTGCTTGTTGAATCTCTGGTTTAAATCCAGACGTTCGGAGCCATGCATGCCTTCTGATAGTTACAGATGTATTAATTGTCCGTGCAGCTGTATCTGCAGCGTCCATGGAGGAGCGGATCTGGTTGTTGGAGATGGTCTGTCCCTCCTCAACCACTTGTTTTGCCCTATTTTGTAAGTCCTTGGGCAGATGTTCAATGAGATGTTGCATCTCGTCCCAGTGGGCTCTGTCATAGCGCGCAAGTAGTGCCTGGGAGTTCGCGATGCGCCACTGGTTTGCAGCTTGTGCTGCGACTCTTTTACCAGCTGCATCGAACTTGCGGCTTTCTTTATCTGGGGGTGGTGCATCTCCAGATGTGTGAGAGTTGGCCCTTTTCCTAGCTGCTCCTACAACGACAGAGTCTGGTGGCAGCTGTGTAGTGATGAAAACCGGGTCCGTAGGAGGCGACTTATACTTTTTTTCCACCCTTGGTGTGATTGCCCTACTTTTGACCGGCTCCTTAAAGATGTATTTTGCGTGCCGGAGCATACCAGGGAGCATAGGCAGGCTTTGGTATGAGCTGTGGGTGGAGGAGAGTGTGTTGAATAAGAAATTATCCTCCACCTGTTCTGAGTGGAGGCTTACGTGGTGAAATTGTGCTGCTCTAGCCACCACTTGAGAGTACGCGGTGCTGTCTTCTGGTGGAGATGGCTTCGTAGGGTATGCCTCCGGACTGTTATCTGACACTGGGGCATCGTATAGGTCCCATGCGTCCTGATCTTGGTCACCCTGGCTCATGGTGGTGTGAGCTGGGGAGTGTGATGGAGTTTGTGCTGGTGAAACGTTAATCACGGGCGGAGGAGAGGGTGGTGGTGTAACTCTTTTCACCACTTTTGGTTGTGGTGTTTGTTCCGTCTGGAACTCCAACCTTCTCTTTCTCCTAATGGGGGGGAAGGGTGCTTATTTTTCCTGTCCCCTGCTGAATGAAGATACGCTTTTGCGTATGGTCCACATCAGTTGCTTGTAGCTCTTCCTCAAACCTATGCTTCTGCATTTGGGAGGTTAGCGAGTGCTCTTCTGTATAAGAGCCTGAAGCTGGGTCTGTTGCAGTTTGTTTCGGCATCGAAACTTTGTCTGCGTGTTTTTTCGGCTCCGAGGTGACTTTTTTTCTTTTCGGGGCCGAAACCTCTCGGCGTCGATCTGTTTCGGTGCCGCTGTCTCGGCGTTGAGCCGTGTCCACACCGGCATCTCGGTGTCGAGGCTTGTCTCCAGCACTTTCTCGGTCTCGAGAAGGCTGCGTGCCGGTGTCTCGACCGGAGTCGGACGATCTCGGCACTGTTTGGTCCTTTTTCGGTGCCGACGGTCGGTCACCGAATTTATGGGTCGAGCCATGGCCTGGTGGCAGTGGCGTCCCCTGGGCCTTGTAAATGTTCCTCTGAGTGGATTTCGACGTCTTACTCACGGTTTGTGTATCGTCGAATCCTTCGGAGTCTGAGTCTTGGATCGAGAAGGTACCTTCCTCTTCCTGTTCCTCGAACTCCCGTTGGGCTGTCGGCGCGGACGCCATCTGAAGTCTTCTGGCTCGACGGTCTCGGAGAGTTTTTCGGGACCGGAACGCACGACAGGCCTCGCAGGTGTCTTCGCTGTGCTCAGGTGACAGGCACAGGTTGCAGACCAAGTGTTGGTCTGTGTAGGGGTATTTATTGTGGCATTTGGGGCAGAAACGGAACGGGGTCCGTTCCATCGGCGTTCTTCAGCACGTGGTCGGGCCGACCAGGCCCCGACGGAGGATCGAAAAAACTACCCCGAAGGGCGCCGGAGCTCTTCGATCTTCGATGCGGTGTGGAATCTAAGTACGCCGATCCCGAACGCAACAATACCGACGAAAATCTTCCGAAATTAGCTAATTTTCCGTTCCGAAACTCGGAGCGACAGGAACACGTCCGAACCCGATGGCGGAAAAAAAACAATCAAAGATGGAGTCGACGCCCATGCGCAATGGAGACAAAAGGAGGAGTCACTCGGTCCCGTGACTCGAAAGACTTCTTCGAAGAAAAACAACTTGTAACACTCCGGCCCAACACCAGATGGCGAGCTATTGCAGAACATGCATATCTACAGCGACAGATGCCATCGAATGAAAATGTCACTTACCCAGTGTACATCTGTTTGTGGCATCAGTCGCAGTAGATTCGCATGTTCTGCAATAGCTCGCCATCTGGTGTTGGGCCGGAGTGTTACAAGTTGTTTTTCTTCGAAGAAGTCTTTCGAGTCACGGGACCGAGTGACTCCTCCTTTTGTCTCCATTGCGCATGGGCGTCGACTCCATCCTCGATTGTTTTTCCCCGCAGAGGGTGAGGTAGGAGTTGAATTGTAGTAATAGTGCCCATGCAATGGAGTGACTAAGTATGCACCTATTTAAGGTTGAGATGATACATATAGAAATAATTGAAGGTAACTTCCAAACTGCTACAGGCTCCCGGGGAGGCGGGTGGGCACATGCGAATCTACTGCGACTGATGCCACGAACAGATGTACACTGGGTAAGTGACATTTTCAGTTCGATGGCATCTGTCGCTGTAGATACGCATGTTCTGCATAGACTAGTAAGCAGTTATTTCCCCAAAAGCGGTGGATCAGCCTGTAGGAGTGGAAGTAGTCTGAAATAATGTCCTTAATACGGCTTGACCTACTGTGGCTTGTTGTGCGGATAACACGTCTACACAGTAGTGCTTGGTGAATGTGTGAGGCGTAGACCATGTGGCTGCCTTACATATTTCTTGCATTGGGATGTTTCCTAGAAAGGCCATGGAAGCACCTTTCTTTCTGGTTGAGTGTGCCCTTGGTGTAATGGGCAGCTGTCGTTTAGCTTTAAGGTAGCAGATTTGGATGCATTTAACTATCCATCTGGCTATACCTTGTTTTGAAATTGGGTTTCCTGCGTGAGGTTTTTGAAATGCAATAAAGAGTTGTTTAGTCTTTCTGATGTTTTTTGTTCTGTCAATGTAATACATTAATGCTCTTTTGACATCTAATGTATGTAGTGCCCTTTCAGCTACGGTATCTGGCTGTGGAAAGAACACTGGAAGTTCCACTGTTTGATTTAGATGGAACGGCGAAATAACCTTTGGCAAAAATTTAGGATTGGTCCTTAGGACGACTTTATTTTTGTGTAGTTGTATAAAAGGTTCTTGTATAGTAAACGCCTGAATCTCGCTTACTCTTCTCAGGGAAGTAATGGCGATGAGAAATGCCACCTTCCAGGTTAGGAACTGTATGTCGCAGGAGTGCATGGGTTCAAAAGGTGGACCCATAAGTCTAGTTAGGACAACATTTAGGTTCCATGAAGGAACAGGTGGTGTTCTTGGTGGTATAATTCTCCTAAGGCCCTCCATGAATGCTTTAATGACTGGTATTTTATATAGGGAAGTTGAATAGGTAGTCTGCAGGTATGCAGATATTGCTGCAAGGTGAATCTTAATGGAAGAGAAAGCTAGGTTAGATTTTTGTAAGTGAAGCAAGTAACCCACTACATGTTCTGGAGTTGTGTGTAATGGTTGTATTTGATTAATATGGCAGTAGCAAACAAACCTCTTCCATTTACTTGCATAGCAGTGCCTGGTGGATGGCCTTCTTGCTTGTTTTATGACTTCCATACATTCTTGGGTAAGTTGTAAGTGCCCGAATTCTAGGATTTCAGGAGCCAGATTGCTAGATTCAGCGATGCTGGATCTGGGTGTCTGATCTTTTGGTTGTGCTGTGTCAACAGATCTGGCCTGTTGGGCAATTTGATGCAGGGTACCACTGATAGGTCTAGCAGCGTTGTGTACCAGGGTTGCCTTGCCCAAGTTGGTGCTATCAATATGAGTTTGAGTTTGCTTTGACTGAGTTTGTTTACCAGGTAAGGAAGGAGAGGGAGAGGAGGAAAAGCGTAAGCAAATATCCCTGACCAGTACATCCATAGGGCATTGCCTTGGGATTGTTTGTGTGGGTACCTGGATGCGAAGTTTTGGCATTTTGCGTTCTCCCTTGTCGCAAACAAGTCTATCTGAGGTGTTCCCCAGAGTTTGAAATAAGTGTTCAGAATTTGGGGGTGAATTTCCCATTCGTGGACCTGTTGGTGATCTCGAGAGAGATTGTCTGCGAGTTGATTTTGTATCCCTGGTATAAACTGTGCAATTAGGCGAATTTGGTTGTGAATTGCCCAATGCCAAATTTTTTGTGCTAGCAGGCTTAACTGCGTGGAGTGCGTCCCTCCCTGCTTGTTTAGATAATACATTGTTGTCATGTTGTCTGTTTTGACGAGAATGTATTTGTGAACGATTATTGGTTGGAAAGCTTTTAGTGCTTGAAAAACTGCTAGAAGTTCTAGGTGATTGATATGCAGTTTTGTTTGATGTACGTTCCATTGTCCTTGTATGCTGTGTTGATCGAGGTGTGCTCCCCACCCTGTCATGGAAGCATCTGTTATTACGTATTGTGGCACTGGGTCTTGGAAAGGCCGCCCCTTGTTTAAATTTATGTTGTTCCACCACAGAAGCGAGAGGTAAGTTTGGCGGTCTATTAACACCAGATCTAGAAGGTGACCCTGTGCTTGAGACCACTGTGATGCTAGGCATTGTTGTAAGGGCCTCATGTGCAGTCTTGCGTTTGGGACAATGGCTATGCAGGATGACATCATGCCTAGGAGTTGTAATACCATCTTTGCCTGTATCTTTTGTGTTGGATACATGCGTTGTATGATGGTGTTGAAATTTTGAATTCTTTGTGGACTTGGAGTGGCTACTCCCTTTGATGTGTCTATTATGGCTCCCAGGTATTGTTGTACCTTGCGTGGCAGAATTTTGGATTTTGTGAAATTGACGGTGAACCCGAGTTTGAAGAGGGTTTGTATGATCTGATTTGTGTGATTTGAGCACTGTATGAACGAATGGGCCTTGATTAGCCAGTCGTCCAAATATGGGAACACATGTATTTGCTGCCTTCTTATGTGTGCAGCGACTACCGCTAGACATTTGGTAAAGACTCTTGGTGCGGTTGTTAATCCGAAAGGCAGTACCTTGAATTGGTAATGTATTCCTTTGAATACAAACCTTAGGTATTTCCTGTGAGATGGGTGTATTGGTATATGGAAATAAGCATCCTTGAGGTCTAAAGTTGCCATGTAGTCGTGTAGTTTTAGCAATGGCAATACTTCTTGTAGTGTGACCATGTGGAAGTGGTCTGATTTGATGAAAGTGTTCACTACTCTGAGGTCTAGGATTGGTCTCAGCGTTTTGTCCTTCTTTGGTATCAGAAAGTACAGTGAGTAAACTCCTGTGTTTATCTGTGTGTTTGGCACTAATTCGATTGCATTCTTTTGCAATAGTGCCTGCACTTCTATCTCCAGGAGATTGGAATGGTGTGTTGTTAAATTTTGTGCTTTTGGTGGTATGTTTGGAGGGAATTGTAGAAATTCTATGCAATAACCATGTTGGATAATTGCTAGAACCCAAGTGTCTGTAGTGATTTCCTCCCATGCTTTGTAATAATGACCTATTCTTCCCCCCACTGGTGTTGTGTGGAGGGGGTGAGTGACATGTGAGTCATTGTTTAGTAGTAGGGGTTTTGGGGCTTTGAAATCTCCCTCTATTTCTAGGGAATTGCCCTCCTCTATATTGTCCCCGAAAACCTCCTCTATACTGTCCCTGGTAAGTGGACGGTGTTGCTTGTGAGGTGCTGGCTTGTGTGCTTTGACCCCGAAACCCCCCTCGAAAGGGCGTTTTACGGAATGTGCTGTAATTCCCTCTGCTCTGCGGGGAGTAGAGTGCGCCCATGGCTTTGGCAGTGTCCGTATCTTTTTTGAGTTTCTCAATCGCTGTGTCCACTTCTGGACCGAACAGTTCTTTTTCATTAAAAGGCATATTGAGAACTGCTTGTTGAATCTCTGGTTTAAATCCAGACGTTCGGAGCCATGCATGCCGTCTGATAGTTACAGATGTATTAATTGTCCGTGCAGCTGTATCTGCAGCGTCCATGGAGGAACGTATCTGGTTGTTGGAGATGGTCTGTCCCTCCTCAACCACTTGTTTCGCCCTATTTTGGAAGTCCTTGGGCAGATGTTCAATGAGATGTTGCATCTCGTCCCAGTGGGCTCTGTCATAGCGCGCAAGTAGTGCCTGGGAGTTCGCGATGCGCCACTGGTTTGCAGCTTGTGCTGCGACTCTTACCAGCTGCATCGAACTTGCGGCTTTCTTTATCTGGGGGTGGTGCATCTCCAGATGTGTGAGAGTTGGCCCTTTTCCTAGCTGCTCCTACAACAACAGAGTCTGGTGGCAGCTGTGTAGTGATGAAAACCGGGTCCGTAGGAGGCGGCTTATACTTCTTTTCCACCCTTGGCGTGATTGCCCTACTTTTGACCGGCTCCTTAAATATGTCTTTTGCGTGCCGGAGCATACCAGGGAGCATAGGCAGGCTTTGGTAGGAGCTGTGGGTGGAGGAGAGTGTGTTGAACAAGAAATCATCCTCGACCTGTTCTGAGTGGAGGCTTACGTTATGAAATTGTGCTGCTCTAGCCACCACCTGAGAGTACGCGGTGCTGTCTTCTGGTGGAGATGGCTTTGTAGGGTAGGCCTCCGGGCTGTTATCTGACACTGGGGCGTCGTATAGGTCCCATGCGTCCTGATCTTGGTCACCCTGGCTCATG
Source organism: Pleurodeles waltl (assembly GCF_031143425.1). Lineage (NCBI taxonomy): Eukaryota > Metazoa > Chordata > Amphibia > Caudata > Salamandridae > Pleurodeles > Pleurodeles waltl. The sequence continues at coordinate 57,120,559 of NC_090451.1, read as the reverse complement.
GTGGTGTGAGCTGGGGAGTGAGATGGAGTTTGTGCTGGTGAAACGGTAATCACGGGCGGAGGAGAGGGTGGTGGTGTAATTCTTTTAACCACTTTTGGTTGTGGTGCTTGTTCCGTCTGGAACTCCAACCTTCTCTTTCTCCTAATGGGGGGGAAGGGTGCTTATTTTTCCTGTCCCCTGCTGAATGAAGATACGCTTTTGCGTATGGTCCACATCAGTTGCTTGTAGCTCTTCCTCAAACCTATGCTTTTGCATTTGGGAGGTTAGCGAGTGCTCTTCTGTATAAGAGCCTGAAGGTGGGTCGCTTGCAGTTTGTTTCGGCGTTGAAACTTTGTCTGCGTGTTTTTTCGGCTCCGAGGTGACTTTTTTCCTTTTCGGGGCCGAAACCTCTCGGCGTCGATCTGTTTCGGTGCCGCTATCTCGGCGTCGAGCCGTGTCCACACCGGCATCTCGGTGTCGAGGCTTGTCTCCAGCACTTTCTCGGTCCCGAGAAGGCTGCGTGCCGGTGTCTCGACCGGAGTCGGACGATCTCGGCACTGTTTTGGCCTTTTTCGGTGCCGACGGTCGGTCACCGAATTTATGGGTGGAGCCATGGCCTGGTGGCAGTGGCGTCCCCTGGGCCTTGTAAATGTTTCTTTGTGTGGTTTTCGACGTCTTACTCACGGTTTGTGTGTCGTCGAATCCTTCGGAGTCTGAGTCTTGGATCGAGAAGGTACCTTCTTCTTCCTGTTCCTCGAACTCCCGTTGGGCTGTCGGTGCGGACGCCATTTGAAGTCTTCTGGCTCGACGGTCTCGGAGTGTTTTTCGGGACCGGAACGCACGACAGGCCTCGCAGGTGTCTTCGCTGTGCTCAGGTGACAGGCACAGGTTGCAGACCAAGTGTTGGTCTGTGTAGGGGTATTTATTGTGGCATTTGGGGCAGAAACGAAACGGGGTCCGTTCCATCGGCGTTCTTCAGCACGCGGTCGGGCCGACCAGGCCCCGACGGAGGATCGAAAAACTACCCCGAAGGGCACCGGAGCTCTTCGATCTTCGATGCGGTGTGGAATCTAAGTACGCCGATCCCGAACGCAACAATACCGACGAAAATCTTCCGAAATTAGCTAATTTGCCGTTCCGAAACTCGGAGCGACAGGAACACGTCCGAACCCGATGGCGGAAAAAAAACAATCGAGGATGGAGTCGACGCCCATGCGCAATGGAGACAAAAGGAGGAGTCACTCGGTCCCGTGACTCGAAAGACTTCTTCGAAGAAAAACAACTTATAACACTCCGGCCCAACACCAGATGGCGAGCTATTGCAGAACATGCGTATCTACAGCGACAGATGCCATCGAACCTTATATTATCCAATGTGGTTGTCAGAAAAAATGTGGGCAGTACCATCCACAAATTGAAGATTAGATTCTTGCAACACCTTAGAGCAATGAAAAATCAAGACAGATCCTATCAACTAGCAAAACATTTCTGGGATGACCATGAAGGGTACTGAAAGAGTCTGACCTTTTATGGTATTAAACAAATAAAGGTAGATCATAGGATGGGAGACAGAACATTGGAACTAAGAAAAATTGAATCCAGAATGATTTTAGTGTTGGGCTCAGAAAAGCCATGGAGCCGTAACTGAGATGCAGCACTATATGTGCATTCATAGGGGATGGAAAGATATTCTAGTAGAGCTGGATCTGGTTTTAAGATTTGGATATTTCATATATTCAGTTGAAAATCGTCCTGTTCGTGTATGTTTTATTTGGGGAATAGTTCAACCTATATGTGTTTTTTTTTTTTTTACACAGCATACATGTAGGATACCTTTCTGGTGCTACAATAGTGGACTATGCAAATTAGATTTGAAGAATCAGCTGTGTTCACTGATGCTTGAGGCATTTTATGAATGTTGCAATTTATGTGTTTTTACTGTTTGCATTTGCACATTAATGGGTGTTATTTACAAGTCCACTGTCTTTAAATAACATAATTTGCTTCTCCTTTGTTACAGTACATAAACAATTCTGTGATATAGGATGATGTCATAAAGAGATGTGTACAGCATCACATATAGGAGTGTGCATTCAATATGTGGTAAATGGCACATTACATGTTGATCAATAATTTCTGCCAACATACATACATTTGGGAGTTATAACATGAATTACATTACGGTTTGCATAGCATGTGTCACTTGAGCATTTGCCAATATGGGGGCAGGATATGAAGACACTGTTTAAATTGTATGGCACCGCAGTGATATATTGTTCCTTAAATTTCAAATCTTTAATTCTGTGATTTGGCTAAAAAGGGCACCTTAGGAACATTGAGATTTGCACATATTTCAACCAGCTAAGCAAGTCATTTTATCAATTTTTATATGGAGATCCAATATGGAATTATTACCCTATTGCTTAACACTCTAATGAACATAGTTGGAATTTTGCAGTAACGTGTAACTTGGAATCTATACCTAGATGGGCAAATCTAGGCTTGCAGAGTATATGTTATATATGAATCAATGTATTTGATACAATATGGACATGTTACTCAGCTGTAACGGAATTTTTCTAGTGCAGTATGACCCCGGACCCTCCTTTTTCTCCCTCCCTTTCGACCTCCCCACCCCCCTTCTCTCCCAGTCTTGTTAACAGTATGCCCCAGTGTACAGAGGTGGTAAATGTAGATGTGCATAATATTTTAATGTGCACAGCACAGGTCATTTTAAGTTTGTGCAAGTATACATGCATTGGGAATATGGATACTTTGATTATATATTGCAATTTGCACAGCACTTGTCACTCATTTTGGAGATGTTGATTAAGTACAGTGCATGCCAACTATGGAAAATGTCACTTACCCAGTGTACATCTGTTTGTGGCATTAGTCGCTGCAGATTCACATGCTGTGCATAGTCCGCCGTCTGGTGTTGGGCTCGGAGTGTTACAAGTTGTTTTTCTTCGAAGAAGTCTTTTCGAGTCACGAGACCGAGGGACTCCTCCCACTTCGGTTCCATTGCGCATGGGCGTCGACTCCATCTTAGATTGTTTTCCCCGCAGAGGGTGAGGTAGGAGTTGTGTATGCTAGTAATAGTGCCCATGCAATGGAATGAATACGTATGTACCAAATGAAGGTTAAAGTAATATATTAACAAATGTACAAATGTTGAAGATATACTTCCAAACGGCTACAGGCTCCCGGGGAAGCGGGTGGGCGCATGTGAATCTGCAGCGACTAATGCCACGAACAGATGTACACTGGGTAAGTGACATTTTCCGTTCGGTGGCATGTGTAGCTGCAGATACACATGCTGTGCATAGACTAGTAAGCAGTTATCTCCCCAAAAGCGGTGGTTCAGCCTGTAGGAGTGGAAGTAGTTTGAAATAAAGTTCTTAGTACGGCTTGCCCTACTGTGGCTTGTTGTGCAGATAACACATCTACACAGTTGTGTTTAGTAAATGTATGAGGCGTAGACCATGTTGCTGCCTTACATATTTCGTTCATTGGAATATTTCCTAGAAAGGCCATAGTAGCACCTTTCTTTCTGGTTGAGTGTGCCTTTGGTGTAATAGGCAGCTCTCTCTTTGCTTTAAGATAGCAGGTTTGGATGCACCTAACTATCCATCTGGCAATACCTTGTTTTGAAATTGGATTTCCTGTATGAGGTTTTTGAAAGGCAATAAATAGTTGTTTTGTCTTTCTAATTACTTTTGTTCTGTCAATGTAGTACATTAGTGCTCTTTTGATGTCTAATGTATGTAGTGCTCTTTCAGCTATTGAATCTGGCTGTGGGAAGAACACTGGTAATTCTACTGTTTGATTTAAGTGGAACGGTGAGATAACCTTTGGTAAGAATTTTGGATTTGTTCTTAGAACGACTTTATTCTTGTGTATTTGAATAAATGGTTCTTGTATGGTAAACACCTGTATTTCACTTACTCTTCTTAAAGATGTGATGGCAATGAGAAATGCAACTTTCCACGTTAAATATTGCATTTCACAAGAATGCACGGGTTCGAAAGGTGGACCCATGAGCCTTGTTAAGACAATGTTGAGGTTCCATGAAGGAACAGGTTGGTGTCCTTGGTGGTATAATTCTCTTTAGGCCTTCCATAAACGCTTTAATGACAGGTATTCTAAATAGGGAAGTTGAATGAGTAATCTGCAGGTAAGCAGATATTGCGGCGAGATGTATCTTTATGGAAGAGAAAGCTAGATTGGATTTTTGCAAATGTAGTAAATATCCTACTACATCTTTTGGAGACGCATGCAATGGATGAATTTGATCTTTATGGCAGTAATAAACAAATCTTTTCCATTTACTTGCATAGCAGTGTCTAGTGGAAGGTTTTCTAGCTTGTTTTATGACCTCCATACATTCTTGTGTGAGGCCTAAGTGTCCAAATTCTAGGATTTCAGGAGCCAAATTGCTAGATTCAGCGATGCTGGGTTTGGATGCCTGATCTGTTGTTTGTGTTGTGTTAACAGATCTGGTCTGTTGGGTAGTTTGACATGAGGTACTACTGACAGGTCTAGTAGTGTCGTATACCAAGGTTGTCTTGCCCATGTTGGTGCTATTAGTATGAGTTTGAGTTTGTTTTGACTCAATTTGTTTACTAGATATGGAAGGAGAGGGGGAAAAGCATATGCAAATATCCCTGACCAATTCATCCATAGAGCATTGCCTTGGGAGTACCTGTGTGGGTACCTGGATGCAAAGTTTTGGCATTTTGCGTTTTCTTTTGTTGCAAATAGATCTATTTGAGGTGTTCCCCAAATTTGAAAGTAAGTGTTCAGTATTTGGGGGTGAATTTCCCATTTGTGGATTTGTTGGTGAGCCCGAGAGAGATTGTCTGCTAGTTGGTTCTGGATCCCTGGAATAAATTGTGCTATTAGGCGAATACGGTTGTGAATTGCCCAATGCCATATTTTTTGTGTTAGGAGACACAACTGTGTCGAGTGTGTCCCCCCCTGTTTGTTTAAATAATACATTGTCGTCATGTTGTCTGTTTTGACAAGAATGTATTTGTGGGTTATCATGGGTTGGAATGCTTTCAACGCTAGAAATACTGCTAACAGTTCTAAGTGATTTATGTGAAACTTTCTTTGATGTATGTCCCATTGTCCTTGGATGCTGTGTTGATTGAGGTGTGCTCCCCACCCTGTCATGGAAGCATCTGTTGTTATAACATATGTTGGCACTGGGTCTTGGAAAGGCCACCCTTTGTTTAAATTTGTACTGTTCCACCATAGAAGCGAGATGTATGTTTGGCGGTCTATCAACACCAGATCTAGAAGTTGACCCTGTGCCTGTGACCATTGTGATGCTAGGCACTGTTGTAAGGGCCGCATGTGCAACCTTGCATATGGGACAATGGCTATGCATGAAGACATCATGCCTAGGAGTTTTAATACTATTTTTGCTTGTATCTTTTGTGTTGGATACATGGCCTGTATTAACTTGTGAAATGTTTGAACCCTTTGTGGACTTGGAGTGGCTATCCCTTTTGTTGTGTTGATTGTCGCTCCCAAGTATTGCTGTGTTTGACACGGCAAAAGGTGTGACTTTGCATAGTTGATGGAGAAACCCAGCTTTTGAAGGATTTGTATAACATAATTTGTGAGATGTGAACACTTTGTTAGCGTGTTGGTCTCGATTAACCAATCTTCTAAGTAAGGGAACACGTGTATTTGCTGCCTTCTGATATGTGCAGCTACTACTGCTAGGCATTTTGTAAAGACTCTTGGCGCAGTTGTTATTCCGAATGGCAACACTTTGAATTGGTAATGTATTCCCTTGAATACGAACCTTAGGTATTTCCTGTGTGAAGGATGTATCGGTATATGGAAATACGCATCTTTTAGATCTAATGTTGTCATGTAGTCTTGCTGTTTGAGCAGTGGGATTACGTCTTGTAATGTGACCATGTGAAAGTGGTCTGATTTGATGTAGGTGTTTAGTGTTCTGAGATCTAGTATTGGTCTTAGAGTTTTGTCTTTTTTTGGTATTCGAAAGTACAGTGAGTAAACTCCTGTGTTCTTTTGTTGACGTGGTACTAGTTCTATTGCGTCCTTTTGCAGTAATGCTTGAACTTCTAGTTCTAGAAGGTCTATATGCTGTTTTGACATATTGTGTGTTTTCGGTGGGACGTTTGGAGGGAGTTGGAGAAATTCTATGCAATAACCATGTTGGATAATTGCTAAGACCCAAGTGTCTGTTATTTCCTCCCAAGATTTGTAGAACTGGCTTAGTCTTCTCCCCACTGGTGTTGTGTGAAGGGGTTGTATGACTTGTGAGTCACTGTTTATTTTGAGGGGTTTTGGGACCTTGAAATTTTCCCCGGTTTCTTGGGAATTGGCCCCCTCTGTATTGTCCCCGAAAACCTCCCCTTTGATATTGTCCCTGGTAGGTAGGTGGTCTTGTTTGTGAGGTGCTGGTTTCTGTGGGTTGACCTCGAAACCCTCCCCTAAAAGTTGTTTTACGAAATGTGCCAAATGTGCCTCTGCCCTGCGGGGAGTAGAGTGCGCCCATGGCTTTGGCTGTATCGGTGTCCTTTTTTAATTTTTCAATTGCAGTGTCGACCTCCGGCCCAAACAATTGCTGTTCATTAAACGGCATATTGAGCACAGCCTGTTGTATTTCGGGTTTGAACCCAGATGTGCACAGCCATGCGTGCCTCCTTATCGTGACTGCAGTATTTATTGTCCTTGTAGCTGTATCCGCTGCATCCATGGAAGACCGTATCTGATTGTTCGAGATACTTTGTCCCTCTTCCACCACTTGTTGCGCTCGTTTTTGGAACTCTTTGGGGAGGTGTTCGATGAGATGTTGCATCTCATCTCAATGAGCCCTGTCGTATCTCGCCAGGAGTGCTTGCGAGTTGGCGATGCGCCACTGATTTGCCGCTTGTGCTGCAACCCTTTTTCCCGCTGCATCAAATTTGCGGCTCTCCTTGTCCGGAGGTGGTGTGTCGCCTGATGTATGCGAGTTGGCTCTTTTACGAGCTGCCCCCACAACTACTGAGTCTGGTGTCAGTTGTGATGTAATAAAAACAGGGTCTGTGGGCGGAGCCTTGTATTTTTTCTCCACCCTTGGAGTTATGGCTCTGCTTTTAACTGGCTCTTGAAATATTTGTTTCGAGTGCCTTAGCATTCCTGGAAGCATGGGAAGGCTTTGATAATGGCTATGGGTGGAGGACAGGGTGTTAAAGAGGAAGTCATCCTCAATAGGCTCCGAATGTAGCGAGACATTATGGAATTCGGCTGCCCTAGCTACCACCTGTGCATATGATGTACTGTCCTCAGGTGGTGACGGTTTAGTTGGGTTCGACTCCGGGCTATTGTCCGATACTGGAGCGTCGTAGAGGTCCCATGCATCCTGATCATCCTGGCTCATTGTAGTATGAGCTGGTGAGTGTGTTAATGGTGGAGTTTGTGCCGGTGATGCATGAGTTGATGGTGGTGGAGAGGGTGGTGGAGTTACCTTCTTTACCACCTTTGCTTGTGGTTGCTTGTCTCCTTGCTGGAAGTCAAGTTTCCTTTTCCTTTTGATTGGGGGAAGAGTGCTAATCTTCCCTGTATCCTTTTGAATAAAGATCCGCTTTTGCGTGTGATCTGGCTCAATTGTTTGTAATTCCTCCTCAAATCTGTGTTTTTTTAGTTGAGGACAGTCCCTGTTCCTCTGAGTAGGAACCAGTTTTCGGTTCGGTTGCCGGGTGTTTCGGCACCGAAACCGTGTCTCTGGATTTTTTCAGCTCCGACAAGATCTTTTTTCTTTTCGGCGTCGTGCCCTCTCGGTGCCGACCAACTTCGGTGCTGCTGTGTCGGTGCCAAATTTTTTCCGCGTCACTCTCTCGGTCCCGAGATTGCTGCGTGCCTGTATCTCGACCGGAGTCGGATGACTTCGACGGCAGCTTGCCCTTTTTCGGTGCCGATGGACGGTCACCTACTTTTCGGGTTAAGCCATGGCCTGTTGGCGGTGGCGTCCCCTGGGCTTTGTCAGTCTTTTCGTGTGATTTTTGTTTCGACGTCTTACTCACGGTTGGTTGTTCTTCGACGTCGAATTCTTCGGAATCCGACTCGTGGATGGAGAAAGTTTCTTCTTCCTCCTCCTCGAACCGTTGTTGTCCTGTCGGCGTGGACGCCATCTGCAACCTCCTGGCTCTTCGGTCTCCGAGTGTTTTTTTCGACCGAAACGCGCGACAGGCTTCCTCCTTGTGCTCGGGGGACAGGCACAAGTTACAGACCAAATGTTGATCCGTATAAGGATATTTATTATGGCATTTAGGACAGAATCGGAACGGGGTCCGTTCCATCAGTCTCGATGTTGCACGTGGTCGGGCCGACTAGGCCCCGACGGATGATCGAAATTACCCCGAAGGGCTACCGGAGCTCTTCAAGATTCGGTGTCGATTTGTTCTAACTAACCCGATACCGAACGAAACAATACCGACAAATTTTTCTGAGATTCTGACTAACTTTCCGACCCGAAACACGGAGCGAAAAGGAACACGTCCGAACCAGACGGCGGAAAGAAAACAATCTAAGATGGAGTCGACGCCCATGCGCAATGGAACCGAAGTGGGAGGAGTCCCTCGGTCTCGTGACTCGAAAAGACTTCTTCGAAGAAAAACAACTTGTAACACTCCGAGCCCAACACCAGACGGCGGACTATGCACAGCATGTGTATCTGCAGCTACACATGCCACCGAACATAGCATTTTCTACTGGACATTGTGCATGGGACATACAGGGGGTGTTGAACATAAAGGGAGGGTGTGGGTAAACAATCTGACCTGACAAGATATGTTTAGGGGTATTCTGTCTAACGGTATGTGCCAAAATATTGGGTTGAAGAATATGGATGATGTGTACAATACATCAGTTTGCACAGCACGTGTCACTTTAATTGTGTGCAAGTACACTGTAATTGAGAATATGGATTTCCTATATATAATTGCAGTTTGCACAGTACGGGTCACTTTTATTTTGGAAGACATTGATTATGGGAGACATGGGGTGCCAGGTAATATAACATGCTCCATTGAACATTGCATATTGGTCATATGGGACGGGGGGTTGAATATTGAGGGACAATATGGATACACAATCTGACTTGAAATGATATCTTAAGGGGCAGGATGACATTTATCAATCAGGGCTACACACTATCTTATGAATGAGATTTTAATACGCCTCTAGTTTTAACAAATGTCGGTACTTTAGGATGGATGGAAATGTGTCAATTACATAAGGGGATTGGCTACAATGAGATGTTGAAGGCATACTATGAGGATTGGAGAATGTTTATTTGAACACTTTCACATTATAAGATGGCGGAAACGATGTCCCTGATGTGGTAGTAGCAAAAGACGATGGACAAGTGATCTATATGGGGCACTTGTTTGTATGGGGGGGGAGGGGGTCCAGTGGAAGACGTCTGCTGAAACGAGCTGACATTTGTTTGTTGGGAGAAGCCCTTCAGTTAATAAAAACTGAATAATTGAGCCTCTGGCAGGCGGCTGTGCTTATATCGAACACGCGGTGCTGTGAATTTGTGTTGGGGTGTGGCTGTGTGGTAAGCTGAACTTCAAATATATATAAAAAGTTATTTACACAGTAGACATCTGTTCGTGGCATGTAGTGCTGCAGATTCACATGCTTTGCTTAAGTCCACTATCTAGTGTGGGGCTCGGAAAGTTACAAGTTTTTTCTTCTAAGAAGCTTTTTCAAGTCACAAGATCGAGTGACTTCTCCTCTCTGTGATAGTGCGCATGGGCATCGAGTCCTTTGTTAGATTGTTTTCCCCCAGGAGGGTGAAGTAAGGAGTGAAGAATTGTAAATGTACACACACGTACACACAAATAGATGTACACTGGATAAGTGACATTTTCCGTTCAATGGCATGTGTAGCTGCAGATACACATGCTTTGCACAGACTAAAAAGCAGTTCCCCTCTTAAAATAAGCAGTGGCTAACTTGTAGGAGTTGGAGTAGTTTGAAATAGTGTTTTAAGCACTGCTTGACCAACATTTGCTGGTTGGTAAGAGAGCACATCCACACAGTGTTTAGTAAACGTCTGTGGTGTAGACCACGTGGCTGCTTTGCATATGTCTGCCATAGGTATATTTCCTAAGAAAGCCATTGAAGCTGCTTTCTTTCTAGTAGAATGTGATCTGAGAGTTACTAATAGCTGCTTTTAGCTGTGAGATAGCAGTCTGAATACACTTCACTATCCATCTGGCCAATCCTTGTTTTGAAATAGGATTGCCCTTATAAGGCTATTGAAAATTCACAAATAGTTGTTTAGTTTTTCTGAAATCTTTTGTTCTATCTATATAGTACATGGCGGCTCTTGTAAGGTCAAGGGTGTGGAGAGCTCTTTCAGCAACTGAAGCTGGCTGTGGGAAGAATTTAGAAATTCCACTGACTGATATGAAATGGTGAAACCACTTTGGGTAGGAATTTTGGGTTAATCCTAAGTACTATTTTGTGTTTGTGAATTTGGAAGAAAGGTTCTTCTAAAGTGAATGCTTGAATTCCGCTAACTCTTCTCAAGGAAGTAATTGATACTAGGAAAGCAACTTTAAATGAGAGAAATTGGAGAGCACAAGAATGTATGGTTTCAAACTGTGGACCCATAAGCCTTGTGAGCACAATGTTAAGATTCTAGGCAGGAGCTGGTGGAGCTTTAGGGGGAATAACTTAAGGCCTTCCATAAAAGCTTTTATGACAGGAATTCTAAATAGATAAGAATTCTGTGTTTTAGAGGTAGGCGGATATTGCTGTTAAATCAATTTTAATAGATGAGCATGCAAGATTTGTTTTTGTGAGTAAAGCAAATAACATACAATATCCTGTACTGATGCTGTAAGTGGGTCAATGTTTTTAGGTTGCCAGTAATATACAAAATGTTTCCATTTAGCTGCATAGCACTGTCTGGTTGTAGGCTTACGTGCTTCCTCTAGGATGCTCATCTGACCTTTGTTTTGAGTCAATAGATCTGGTCTGTTTGGGAGTTTGTGATGTGGGACTACAGATAGATCCAATAGTGTTGTGTACCAGTGTTGACGAGCCCACGTGGGCGCTATGAGTATCATAGTGAGGGATGTGTGACTGACCTTTATGACCAAAAACGGAAGTAGTGGGAGAGGGGAAAAAGCCTAAGCAAATATCCCTGACCAATTGATCCACGGAGCATTGCCCTTGGATCGAGGGTGTGAGTACCTGGATGCACAGTTTGAGCATTTAGCATTTTTGCTTGTTGCGAAAAGGTCTATGTTTGGCGTTCCCCCCACCCCCCCCAAAAAATGAAAATACTGTTGAATTACTTGTGGGTAAATCTCCCAGTCGTGTATTCGTTTCTGCGTCCTGCTTAAGGGGTCCACTAGTTGGTTGTGTATCCCAGGGATATACTCTGCTAGTAGGTGAATGTGATTGTGAATTGCCCACTTCCAAATTGTTTGTGCTAGAAGGGACAATTGGTATGAGTGCCCCACTTTCCTGTTTTTGCAACTAATACATTGATGTCATGTTGTCTGTCTTTATTAACACTGTCTTGTGTATGGTCTGTGGCTGGAATGCTTTGATTGCTAAGAACACTGCTAGCAATTCCAAGTGGTTTATGTGATAAGTCTGCTGAATTGCGTCCCATAGTCCCTGTATAATAAGATTGTGGAGATGGGCTCCCCAACCTGTCAATGATGCATCTGTGGTGATTATGGACTGTGGCACAGGGTCCAGAAATGGCTGCCCTTTGGATAAGTTGGTGTGATTCCACCATTGCAGAGAGTTGTAAGTTTGGCAGTCCAACAACACTAGATTGTGAAGTTGACCCTGTGCCTGAGCCCATTGTAGTGAAAGACACTGTTGTAGGGGTCTCATGTTTAGACGTGCATTGGGCCCTATTGATCTACACAATGCCATCATTCCCAATAGCTTCATTACAAATCTTACGGTGTAAGTTTGGTTGTATTGTAGCTGAGATATGAGACTGTGGAACGCTTGAATTCTTTGTAGGTTTGGGTAGGCAAATGCTGACAGTGTTCAGAATTGCTCCCAGATATGGCTGTATTTGCACTGGTTGAAGGAGAGATTTCTGGTAATTGATTGTGAACCCTAGTCTGTGTAGGGTATCAACTGTATTGACAGGACTGAATGGTGCTGGCTTTTATGAGCCAGTCATCCAGATAGGGAAAGACATGTATAGTCTGTCTTCTGAGGTATGCTTCCACCGCTGCTAGGCATTTGGTAAATACCCTTGGTGCTGTTACTCCCAAAGGGTAGCACTTTGAATTAGTAGTGCTTGCCTGCTATCACAAACCTCAAGTATTTACGGTGTGCAGGATGTATGGGAATATGGAAGTAAGCATCTTTTAGAGCTAATGCGGTCATGAAGTCTTGTTTTTGTAGCAAAGGAATGACATCCTGAAGAGTGACCATGTGGAAATGCTCTGTGAGAATGTATTGATTGAGTAGTCTGAGATCGAGGATTGGTATGAGTGCACCATCCTTTTTTGGTATGAGGAAGTATAGAGAATATATTCCTGTCCCTTGTTGAGTTATAGGTACTGCTTCTATTGCACCTTTGAGTAGAAGTGACTGAACCTCTTGTTGTAGCAGCACGAGGTGTTCTGGAGTAAACCTGTGTGAACAAGGGGGAATATTTGGTGGAGTGAAGAGGAGTTCAAGGCAATAAACATTATGGATAATTGACAGTACCCATTGACCTGATGCAATGGTGTGTCGTTGATGGTAGAAATGTTGCAGTCTTCCTCCCACAGGAGATGTGTGCTGTGTGGGGATGCAGAGAAAGTCACTGCTTTGATGAGGTGGAGGCACCGCTTGTGGCAGTGGATTTCCCCTTACTTCTAAAGCGTCTTCTCTAGGATCCTCTGAAAGACCCCCAAGAGTAATACTGTTGTCCCTGCTTTTGTTGGGAGGTAGAGGCCTCTGATGTTTGGGGTTTCAAGCCATCTTGAATTGGGGCCTGCAAAAAGTACCCGGAACAGGTGTTGCGTAAAGGACACCCATGGCCTTTGCTGTGTCTGAGTCCTTTAAAAAAAAAAAAAAATTCAATGGAGGTATCCACCTCTGGTCCAAATAGCTGCTGTTTGTTAAACGGCATATTAAGGACCGCTTGCTGTATCTCAGGTTTAAATCTTGAGGGCGGCAACCAAGTATGCCTCCCGATCAGGACACTAGTACTTATTATACCCACCCCTAGCTGCGATGTCTGCTGCATCTAATATGGTTGTTGGAAATAGCTTGTCCTTCTGCAAGTACCCGCTGTGCCCTTTTTTGGTGTTCTGGTGGGAGATATTAGAGGAACTCTTGAATCTCATCCCAATGGACCATGTCATACCTGGCTAAAAGAGCTTGACAGTTGCCACTTCTCCACTGGTTTGTAACTTGAGTTGCCACACTTGCCTGCATCGAATTTGTGGCTTTCTCTGTCAGGGGAGGACCATCCCCGGTGGACTATTTGCCCTCTTTCTTGCTGTACTGACAACAATGGAATCAGGTGGCATTTGTTGAGTTATAAAGAGTGGATCTGATGGTGCAGCTTTATATTTTTTGTCCACCCTTGGTATGAGTTCCCTAGCCTTTAATGGTTCTCTACAAATGTCATCAGCATGCTTTAGCATGCCTGGTAGCATTGGCAAACATTGGTACTGTATGTGTAGAGAACAGTGTGATGAATATAAAGTCATCCTCTATGGGCTCACAGTGCAGCTGCACATTGTGGTATGTGGCTGCTCTAGCAATAACCTGATTATAGGTCGTGGCGTCTTCAGGTGGAGTTGGCCTAGTGGGATATAGATCAGGGTCATTAGATGGGATAGGGTCTGGATCATACACATCACATGGGTCTATAATGTAAGCATTGTCACCAATATAATCCCCATATGAAGAGACAGCAGATTGCATAGAATATTGTGTAGGTGGTGGAGCATCAGGTGGTGGAGAAGTGAGAAGCAAAGGAGAATGCAGTAGAGAAGGCTGATGTACTGCCTTTGGTTTTTCCCTCTGTTTAAATATTTTTGCTGGTGAAGGCCCAGCTTCCAAACTTTCTTGGAAAGACAGTTTCCTCTTGGTTATAGAAGGAGGAGTGGTAACAATTGTAAGGAAATGCCTCCTTGGCATGGTTGCCCCCTGACTTTTTGCCTTTGCTGATGCTATGTTTACAATTGAAAGTGTGCTGAGGCCTGCTAACCAGGCCCCAGCACCAGTGTTCTTTCCCTAACCTGTACTTTTGTATCCACAACTGGCAGACCCTGGCATCCAGATAAGTCCCTTGTAACTGGTACTTCTAGTACCAAGGGCCCTGATGCCAAGGAAGGTCTCTAAGGGCTGCAGCATGTCTTGTGCCACCCTGGAGACCTCTCACTCAGCACAGACACACTGCTTGCCAGCTTGTGTGTGCTAGTGAGGACAAAACGAGTAAGTCGACATGGCACTCCCCTCAGGGTGCCATGCCAGCCTCTCACTGCCTATGCAGTATAGGTAAGACACCCCTCTAGCAGGCCTTACAGCCCTAAGGCAGGGTGCACTATACCATAGGTGAGGGTACCAGTGCATGAGCATGGTACCCCTACAGTGTCTAAACAAAACCTTAGACATTGTAAGTGCAGGGTAGCCATAAGAGTATATGGTCTGGGAGTCTGTCAAACACGAACTCCACAGCACCATAATGGCTACACTGAAAACTGGGAAGTTTGGTATCAAACTTCTCAGCACAATAAATGCACACTGATGCCAGTGTACATTTTATTGTAACATACACCCCAGAGGGCACCTTAGAGGTGCCCCCTGAAACTTAACCGACTGTCTGTGTAGGCTGACTAGTTCCAGCAGCCTGCCACACCAGAGACATGTTGTTGGCCCCATGGGGAGAGTGCCTTTGTCACTCTGAGGCCAGTAACAAAGCCTGCACTGGGTGGAGATGCTAACACCTCCCCCAGGCAGGAGCTGTAACACCTGGCGGTGAGCCTCAAAGGCTCACCCCTTTGTCACAGCCCAGCAGGGCACTCCAGCTTAGTGGAGTTGCCCGCCCCCTCCGGCCACGGCCCCCACTTTTGGCGGCAAGGCTGGAGGGAACAAAGAAAGCAACAAGGAGGAGTTACTGGCCAGTCAGGACAGCCCCTAAGGTGTCCTGAGCTGAGGTGACTGACTTTTAGAAATCCTCCATCTTGCAGATGGAGGATTCCCCCAATAGGGTTAGGATTGTGACCCCCTCCCCTTGGGAGGAGGCACAAAGAGGGTGTACCCACCCTCAGGGCTAGTAGCCATTGGCTACTAACCCCCCAGACCTAAACAAGCCCTTAAATTTAGTATTTAAGGGCTACCCTGAACCCTAGAAAATTAGATTCCTGCAACTACAAGAAGAAGGACTGCCTAGCTGAAAACCCCTGCAGAGGAAGACCAGAAGACGACAACTGCCTTGGCTCCAGAAACTCACCGGCCTGTCTCCTGCCTTCCAAAGATCCTGCTCCAGCGACGCCTTCCAAAGGGACCAGCGACCTCGACATCCTCTGAGGACTGCCCCTGCTTCGAAAAGACAAGAAACTCCCGAGGACAGCGGACCTGCTCCAAGAAAAGCTGCAACTTTGTTTCCAGCAGCTTTAAAGAACCCTGCAAGCTCCCCGCAAGAAGCGTGAGACTTGCAACACTGCACCCGGCGACCCCGACTCGGCTGGTGGAGATCCAACACCTCAGGAGGGACCCCAGGACTACTCTAAGACTGTGAGTACAAAAACCTGTCCCCCCTGAGCCCCCACAGCGCCGCCTGCAGAGGGAATCCCGAGGCTTCCCCTGACCGCGACTCTTTGAATCCTAAGTCCCGACACCTGGGAGAGACCCTGCACCCGCAGCCCTCAGGACCTAAAGGACCGGACTTTCACTGGAGGAGTGACCCCCAGGAGTCCCTCTCCCTTGACCAAGTGGAGGTTTCCCCGAAGAACCCCCCCCCTTGCCTGCCTGCAGCGCTGAAGAGATCCCTAGATCTCCCATTGACTTCCATTACAAACCCGACGCTGGTTTCTACACTGCACCCGGCCGCCCCCGCGCTGCTGAGGGTGAAATTTCTGTGTGGGCCTGTGTCCCCCCCGGTGCTCTACAAAACCCCCCTGGTCTGCCCTCCGAAGACGAGGGGAATTACCTGCAAGCAGACCGGAGCCGGGGCACCCCCTTCTCTCCATTCTAGCCTATGTGTTTTGGGCACCACTTTGAACTCTGCACCTGACCGGCCCTGAGCTGCTGGTGTGGTGACTTTGGGGTTGCTCTGAACCCCCAACGGTGGGCTACCTTGGACCAAGAACTGAACCCTGTAAGTGTCTTACTTACCTGGTAAAACTAACCAAAACTTACCTCCCCTAGGAACTGTGAAAATTGCACTAAGTGTCCACTTTTAAAACAGCTATTTGTCAATAACTTGAAAAGTATACATGCAATTTTTATGATTTAAAGTTCCTAAAGTACTTACCTGCAATACCTTTCAAATGAGATATTACATGTAGAATTTGAACCTGTGGTTCTTAAAATAAACTAAGAAAATATATTTTTCTATACAAAAACCTATTGGCTGGATTTGTCTCTGAGTGTGTGTACCTCATTTATTGTCTATGTGTATGTACAACAAATGCTTAACACTACTCCTTGGATAAGCCTACTGCTCGACCACACTACCACAAAATAGAGCATTAGTATTATCTATTTTTACCACTATTTTACCTCTAAGGGGAACCCTTGGACTCTGTGCATGCTAGTCCTTACTTTGAAATAGCACATAGAGCCAACTTCCTACATTGGTGGATCAGCGGTGGGGTACAAGACTTTGCATTTGCTGGACTACTCAGCCAATACCTGATCACACGACAAATTCCAAAATTGTCATTAGAAATTCATTTTTGCAATTTGAAAGTTTTCTAAATTCTTAAAAGTCCTGCTAGGGCCTTGTGTGTTAAGTCCCTGTTTAGCATTGTCTTTTTAGAGTTTAAAAGTTTGTTAAAAGTTTGAATTAGATTCTAGAAACAGTTTTAGATTCTTAAAAAAGTATTCCAACTCTTAGCAGAATAATGTCTGATACAGAGATGCAGGTGGTGGAACTCGACACCACACCTTACCTCCATCTTAAGATGAGGGAGCTAAGGTCTCTCTGTAATATCAAAAAAATAACCATTGGCTCCAGACCTACCAAAATTCAGCTCCAGGAGCTGTTGGCAGAGTTTGAAAAAGCCAACCCCTCTGATGATGACCTCACAGAGGAAGAAATTAGTGACTTGGAGGCCAATGTCCCTCCTCCAGTCCTAAATAGGGAGAACAGGACCCCTCAAGTCCTGTCTCCAACTGTGTTAGTCAGAAATAGTGAGTCCCTCACAGGAGGGTCCCACATTTCTGAAATCACTGAGGATGCTCTCAGTGAAGATGACCTCCTGTTAGCCAGGATGGCCAAAAGATTGGCTTTAGAGAGACAGCTCCTAGCCATAGAAAGGGAAAGACAAGAGATGGGCCTAGGACCCATCAATGGTGGCAGCAATATAAATAGGGTCAGAGATTCTCCTGACATGTTAAAAATCCCCAAAGGGATTGTGACAAAATATGAAGATGGTGATGACATCACCAAGTGGTTCACAGCTTTTGAGAGGGCTTGTGTAACCAGAAAAGTGAACAGATCTCACTGGGGTGCTCTCCTTTGGGAAATGTTCACTGGAAAGTGTAGGGATAGACTCCTCACACTCTCTGGAAAAGATGCAGAATCTTATGACCTCATGAAGGGTACCCTGATTGAGGGCTTTGGATTCTCCACTGAGGAGTACAGGATTAGGTTCAGGGGGGCTCAAAAATCCTCGAGCCAGACCTGGGTTGACTTTGTTGACTACTCAGTGAAAACACTAGATGGTTGGATTCAAGGCAGTGGTGTAAGTAATTATGATGGGCTGTACAATTTATTTGTGAAAGAACACCTATTGAGTAATTGTTTCAATGATAAACTGCATCAGCATCTGGTAGACCTAGGACCAATTTCTCCCCAAGAATTGGGAAAGAAGGCGGACCATTGGGTCAAGACAAGGGTGTCCAAGACTTCAACAGGGGGTGACCAAAAGAAAGGGGTCACAAAGACTCCCCAGGGGAAGGGTGATGAGACAACCAAAACTAAAAATAGTAAAGAGTCTTCTACAGGCCCCCAAAAACCTGCACAGGAGGGTGGGCCCAGAGCCTCTTCACAAAACAATGGGTACAAGGGTAAAAACTTTGATCCCAAAAAGGCCTGGTGTCATAGCTGTAAACAGCATGGACACCAAACTGGAGACAAGGCCTGTCCCAAGAAAGGTTCCACTCCAAACTCCCATCCAGGTAACACTGGTATGGCTAGTCTCCAAGTGGGATCAACAGTGTGCCCAGAGCAAATCAGGGTCCACACTGAAGCTACTCTAGTTTCTGAGGGTGGGGTGGATTTAGCCACACTAGCTGTCTGGCCGCCTAACATGCAAAAATACAGACAGCAACTCTTAATTAATGGGACTAGAATAGAGGGCCTGAGGGATACAGGTGCCAGTGTCACCATGGTGACAGAGAAACTGGTTTCCCCTGGCCAATACCTGACTGGAAAGACTTACACAGTCACCAACGCTGACAATCAGAGAAAAGTACATCCCATGGCAATGGTTACTTTAGAATGGGGAGGGGTCAATGGCCTGAAACAGGTGGTGGTCTCCTCAAATATCCCAGTGGACTGTCTGCTTGGAAATGACCTGGAGTCCTCAGCATGGGCTGAGGTAGAACTAAAAACCCATGCAGCAATGCTGGGTATCCCTGAACTGGTGTGTGTGAAAACAAGAGCACAATGCAAGGCACAGGGTGAAAAAGTAGAGCTGGAGTCTGGAAAAATGGCCCAGCCTACCAAGAGAACAGGAAAGTCAGTTGGGAAACCAACTGCAAAACAGCAAAAGAAAGGGAACCTCTCTTCTCAGGAAGAAGTTCTGCCCTCTGAGGGAACTGAGCCTTTGGAGCTTGAACCTTATCAGGTTGAGCTCTTAGGCCCAGGGGGACCCTCAAGGGAGGAGCTGTGTAAGGGACAAGAAACCTGTCCCTCTCTTGAAGGCCTTAGGCAGCAAGCTGCTGAAGAGTCCAAAGGCAAGAAAAATGGAACACATAGGGTCTATTGGGAAGATGGGCTCCTGTACACTGAGGCCAGAGACCCCAAACCTGGTGCCACTAGGAGAGTGGTAGTGCCTCAGCTGTTCAGAGAGTTCATCCTAACATTGGCCCATGACATTCCCCTTGCTGGACATTTGGGACAAACCAAGACGTGGGAGAGGTTAGTCAACCACTTCTACTGGCCCAATATGTCCAACATGGTTAAGGAGTTTTGCCTCTCCTGCCCCACCTGTCAAGCCAGTGGTAAGACAGGTGGGCATCCAAAGGCCCCCCTCATTCCACTTCCAGTGGTGGGGGTTCCCTTTGAAAGAGTGGGTGTGGACATAGTTGGTCCACTAGAACCTCCCACAGCCTCAGGAATGAAAATGTCACTTACCCAGTGTACATCTGTTCGTGGCATCAGTCGCAGTAGATTCGCATGTTCTGCAATAGCTCGCCATCTGGTGTTGGGCCGGAGTGTTACAAGTTGTTTTTCTTCGAAGAAGTCTTTCGAGTCACGGGACCGAGTGACTCCTCCTTTTGTCTCCATTGCGCATGGGCGTCGACTCCATCTTCGATTGTTTTTCCCCGCAGAGGGTGAGGTAGGAGTTGAATTGTAGTAATAGTGCCCATGCAATGGAGTGACTAAGTATGCACCTATTTAAGGTTGAGATGATACATATATAAATAATTGAAGGTAACTTCCAAACTGCTACAGGCTCCCGGGGAGGCGGGTGGGCACATGCGAATCTACTGCGACTGATGCCACGAACAGATGTACACTGGGTAAGTGACATTTTCAGTTCGATGGCATCTGTCGCTGTAGATACGCATGTTCTGCATAGACTAGTAAGCAGTTATTTCCCCAAAAGCGGTGGATCAGCCTGTAGGAGTGGAAGTAGTCTGAAATAATGTTCTTAATACAGCTTGACCTACTGTGGCTTGTTGTGCGGATAACACGTCTACACAGTAGTGCTTGGTGAATGTGTGAGGCGTAGACCATGTGGCTGCCTTACATATTTCTTGCATTGGGATGTTTCCTAGAAAGGCCATGGTAGCACCTTTCTTTCTGGTTGAGTGTGCCCTTGGTGTAATGGGCAGCTGTCGTTTAGCTTTAAGGTAGCAGATTTGGATGCATTTAACTATCCATCTGGCTATACCTTGTTTTGAAATTGGGTTTCCTGCATGAGGTTTTTGAAATGCAATAAAGAGTTGTTTAGTCTTTCTGATGTTTTTCGTTCTGTCAATGTAATACATCAATGCTCTTTTGACATCTAATGTATGTAGTGCCCTTTCAGCTACGGTATCTGGCTGTGGAAAGAACACTGGAAGTTCCACTGTTTGATTTAGATGGAACGGTGAAATAACCTTTGGCAAAAATTTAGGATTGGTCCTTAGGACGACTATTTTTGTGTAGTTGTATAAAAGGTTCCTGTATTGTAAACGCCTGAATCTCGCTTACTCTTCTTAGGGAAGTAATGGCGATGAGAAATGCCACCTTCCAGGTTAGGAACTGTATGTCGCAGGAGTGCATGGGTTCAAAAGGTGGACCCATAAGTCTAGTTAGGACAACATTTAGGTTCCATGAAGGAACAGGTAGTGTTCTTGGTGGTATAATTCTCCTAAGGCCCTCCATGAATGCTTTAATGACTGGTATCTTATATAGGGAAGTTGAATAGGTAGTCTGCAGGTATGCAGATATTGCTGCAAGGTGTATTTTAATGGAAGAGAAAGCTAGGTTAGATTTTTGTAAGTGAAGCAAGTAACCCACTACATGTTCTGGAGTTGTGTGTAATGGTTGTATTTGATTAATATGGCAGTAGCAAACAAACCTCTTCCATTTACTTGCATAACAGTGCCTGGTGGATGGCCTTCTGGCTTGTTTTATGACTTCCATACATTCTTGGGTAAGTTGTAAGTGCCCGAATTCTAGGATTTCAGGAGCCAGATTGCTAGATTCAGCGATGCTGGATCTGGGTGTCTGATCTTTTGGTTGTGCTGTGTCAACAGATCTGGCCTGTTGGGCAATTTGATGCAGGGTACCACTGATAGGTCTAGCAGCGTTGTGTACCAGGGTTGCCTTGCCCAAGTTGGTGCTATCAATATGAGTTTGAGTTTGCTTTGACTGAGTTTGTTTACCAGGTAAGGAAGGAGAGGGAGAGGAGGAAAAGCGTAAGCAAATATCCCTGACCAGTTCATCCATAGGGCATTGCCTTGGGATTGTTTGTGTGGGTATCTGGATGCGAAGTTTTGGCATTTTGCGTTCTCCCTTGTCGCAAACAAGTCTATCTGAGGTGTTCCCCAGAGTTTGAAATAAGTGTTCAGAATTTGGGGGTGAATTTCCCATTCGTGGACCTGTTGATGATCTCGAGAGAGATTGTCTGCGAGTTGATTTTGGATCCCTGGTATAAACTGTGCTATTAGGCGAATTTGGTTGTGAATTGCCCAATGCCAAATTTTTTGTGCTAGCAGGCTTAACTGCGTGGAGTGCGTCCCCCCCTGCTTGTTTAGATAATACATTGTTGTCATGTTGTCTGTTTTGACGAGAATGTATTTGTGAACTATTATTGGTTGGAAGGCTTTTAGTGCTTGAAAAACTGCTAGAAGTTCTAGGTGATTGATATGCAGTTTTGTTTGATGTACGTTCCATTGTCCTTGTATGCTGTGTTGATCGAGGTGTGCTCCCCACCCTGTCATGGAAGCATCTGTTGTTATTACGAATTGTGGCACTGGGTCTTGGAAAGGCCGCCCCTTGTTTAAATTTATGTTGTTCCACCACAGAAGCGAGAGGTAAGTTTGGCGGTCTATTAACACCAGATCTAGAAGGTGACCCTGTGCTTGAGACCACTGTGCTGCTAGGCATTGTTGTAAGGGCCTCATGTGCAGTCTTGCGTTTGGGACAATGGCTATGCATGAAGACATCATGCCTAGGAGTTGTAATACCATTTTTGCCTGTATCTTTTGTGTTGGATACATGCGTTGTATGATGGTGTTGAAATTTTGAATTCTTTGTGGACTTGGAGTGGCTACTCCCTTTGATGTGTCTATTATGGCTCCTAGGTATTGTTGTACCTTGCGCGGCAGAATGTTGGATTTTGTAAAGTTGACGGTGAACCAGAGTTTGAAGAGGGTTTGTATGATCTGATTTGTGTGATTTGAGCACTGTATGAACGAATGGGCCTTGATTAGCCAGTCGTCCAAATATGGGAACACATGTATTTGCTGCCTTCTTATGTGTGCAGCGACTACCGCTAGACATTTGGTAAAGACTCTTGGTGCGGTTGTTAATCCGAAAGGCAGTACCTTGAATTGGTAATGTATTCCTTTGAATACAAACCTTAGGTATTTCCTGTGCGATGGGTGTATTGGTATATGGAAATAAGCATCCTTGAGGTCTAAAGTTGCCATGTAGTCGTGTAGTTTTAGCAATGGCAATACTTCTTGTAGTGTGACCATGTGGAAGTGGTCTGATTTGATGAAAGTGTTCACTACTCTGAGGTCTAGGATTGGTCTCCGTGTTTTGTCCTTCTTTGGTATCAGAAAGTACAGTGAGTAAACTCCTGTGTTTATTTGTGTGTTTGGCACTAATTCGATTGCATTCTTTTGCAATAGTGCCTGCACTTCTATCTCCAGGAGATTGGAATGGTGTGTTGTTAAATTTTGTGCTTTTGGTGGTATGTTTGGAGGGAATTGTAGAAATTCTATGCAATAACCATGTTGGATAATTGCTAGAACCCAAGTGTCTGTAGTGATTTTCTCCCATGCTTTGTAATAATGACGTATTCGTCCCCCCACTGGTGTTGTGTGGAGGGGGTGAGTGACATGTGAGTCACTGTTTAGTAGTAGGGGTTTTGGGGCTTTGGAATCTTCCTCTATTTCTAGGGAATTGCCCTCCTCTATATTGTCCCCGAAAACCTCCTCTATACTGTCCCTGGTAACTGGACGGTGTGGCTTGTGAGGTGCTGGCTTGTGTGCTTTGACCCCGAAACCCCCCTCGAAAGGGCGTTTTACGGAATGTGCTGTAATTCCCTCTGCTCTGCGGGGAGTAGAGTGCGCCCATGGCTTTGGCAGTGTCCGTATCTTTGAGTTTCTCAATCGCTGTGTCCACTTCTGGACCGAACAGTTCTTTTTCATTAAAAGGCATATTGAGAACTGCTTGTTGAATCTCTGGTTTAAATCCAGACGTTCGGAGCCATGCATGCCTTCTGATAGTTACAGATGTATTAATTGTCCGTGCAGCTGTATCTGCAGCGTCCATGGAGGAGCGGATCTGGTTGTTGGAGATGGTCTGTCCCTCCTCAACCACTTGTTTTGCCCTATTTTGTAAGTCCTTGGGCAGATGTTCAATGAGATGTTGCATCTCGTCCCAGTGGGCTCTGTCATAGCGCGCAAGTAGTGCCTGGGAGTTCGCGATGCGCCACTGGTTTGCAGCTTGTGCTGCGACTCTTTTACCAGCTGCATCGAACTTGCGGCTTTCTTTATCTGGGGGTGGTGCATCTCCAGATGTGTGAGAGTTGGCCCTTTTCCTAGCTGCTCCTACAACGACAGAGTCTGGTGGCAGCTGTGTAGTGATGAAAACCGGGTCCGTAGGAGGCGGCTTATACTTTTTTTCCACCGTTGGTGTGATTGCCCTACTTTTGACCGGCTCCTTAAAGATGTCTTTTGCGTGCCGGAGCATACCAGGGAGCATAGGCAGGCTTTGGTATGAGCTGTGGGTGGAGGAGAGTGTGTTGAATAAGAAATCATCCTCCACCTGTTCTGAGTGGAGGCTTACGTGGTGAAATTGTGCTGCTCTAGCCACCACTTGAGAGTACGCGGTGCTGTCTTCTGGTGGAGATGGCTTCGTAGGGTATGCCTCCGGACTGTTATCTGACACTGGGGCGTCGTATAGGTCCCATGCGTCCTGATCTTGGTCACCCTGGCTCATGGTGGTGTGAGCTGGGGAGTGTGATGGAGTTTGTGCTGGTGAAACGTTAATCACGGGCGGAGGAGAGGGTGGTGGTGTAACTCTTTTCACCACTTTTGGTTGTGGTGTTTGTTCCGTCTGGAACTCCAACCTTCTCTTTCTCCTAATGGGGGGAAGGGTGCTTATTTTTCCTGTCCCCTGCTGAATGAAGATACGCTTTTGCGTATGGTCCACATCAGTTGCTTGTAGCTCTTCCTCAAACCTATGCTTCTGCATTTGGGAGGTTAGCGAGTGCTCTTCTGTATAAGAGCCTGAAGCTGGGTCTGTTGCAGTTTGTTTCGGCATCGAAACTTTGTCTGCGTGTTTTTTCGGCTCCGAGGTGACTTTTTTTCTTTTCGGGGCCGAAACCTCTCGGCGACGATCTGTTTCGGTGCCGCTGTCTCGGCGTCGAGCCGTGTCCACACCGGCATCTCGGTGTCGAGGCTTGTCTCCAGCACTTTCTCGGTCTCGAGAAGGCTGCGTGCCGGTGTCTCGACCGGAGTCGGACGATCTCGGCACTGTTTGGGCCTTTTTCGGTGCCGACGGTCGGTCACCGAATTTATGGGTCGAGCCATGGCCTGGTGGCAGTGGCGTCCCCTGGGCCTTGTAAATGTTCCTCTGAGTGGATTTCGACGTCTTACTCACGGTTTGTGTATCGTCGAATCCTTCGGAGTCTGAGTCTTGGATCGAGAAGGTACCTTCCTCTTCCTGTTCCTCGAACTCCCGTTGGGCTGTCGGCGCGGACGCCATCTGAAGTCTTCTGGCTCGACGGTCTCGGAGAGTTTTTCGGGACAGGAACGCACGACAGGCCTCGCAGGTGTCTTCGCTGTGCTCAGGTGACAGGCACAGGTTGCAGACCAAGTGTTGGTCTGTGTAGGGGTATTTATTGTGGCATTTGGGGCAGAAACGGAACGGGGTCCGTTCCATCGGCGTTCTTCAGCACGCGGTCGGGCCGACCAGGCCCCGACGGAGGATCGAAAAAACTACCCCGAAGGGCGCCGGAGCTCTTCGATCTTCGATGCGGTGTGGAATCTAAGTACGCCGATCCCGAACGCAACAATACCGACGAAAATCTTCCGAAATTAGCTAATTTTCCGTTCCGAAACTCGGAGCGACAGGAACACGTCCGAACCCGATGGCGGAAAAAAAACAATCGAAGATGGAGTCGACGCCCATGCGCAATGGAGACAAAAGGAGGAGTCACTCGGTCCCGTGACTCGAAAGACTTCTTCGAAGAAAAACAACTTGTAACACTCCGGCCCAACACCAGATGGCGAGCTATTGCAGAACATGCGTATCTACAGCGACAGATGCCATCGAACATATGTATATCCTGGTAGTAGTGGATCATGCTACCAGGTATCCTGAAGCTATTCCCCTTAGGTCGACTACTGCCCCTGCAGTAGCAAAGGCCCTCATTGGTATCTTTACCAGAGTGGGTTTCCCTAAGGAGGTGGTGTCTGACAGAGGTGCCAACTTCATGTCAGCATACCTGAAACATATGTGGAATGAGTGTGGAGTGACTTATAAATTCACTACACCTTACCATCCACAAACTAATGGCTTAGTTGAGAGATTCAACAAGACATTAAAGGGCATGATCATGGGGCTCCCAGAAAAGCTCAAAAGGAGATGGGATGTCCTCTTGCCATGTCTGCTTTTCGCTTACAGAGAGGTGCCACAGAAGGGAGTAGGATTCCCACCCTTTGAACTTCTGTTTGGTCATCCTGTAAGGGGACCACTTGCTCTTGTTAAAGAAGGCTGGGAGAGACCTCTCCATGAGCCTAAACAGGACATAGTGGACTATGTACTTGGCCTTCGCTCTAGAATGGCAGAGTACATGGAAAAGGCAACCAAAAACCTTGAGGCCAGCCAACAGCTCCAGAAGTTTTGGTATGACCAAAAGGCTGCACTGGTTGAGTTCCAACCAGGGCAGAAAGTCTGGGTTCTGGAGCCTGTGGCTCCCAGGGCACTCCAGGACAAATGGAGTGGCCCTTACCCAGTGCTAGAAAGGAAGATTCAGGTCACCTACTTGGTGGACCTGGGCACAAGCAGGAGCCCCAAGAGGGTGATCCATGTGAACCGCCTTAAACTCTTCCATGACAGGGCTGATGTGAATCTGTTGATGGTAACAGATGAGGATCAGGAGGCAGAGAGTGAACCTCTCCCTGATCTTCTGTCATCAGACCCAAAAGATGGCACAGTAGATGGAGTGATCTACTCAGACACCCTCTCTGGCCAACAGCAAGCTGATTGTAGGAGAGTCCTACAACAGTTTCCTGAACTCTTCTCCTTAACCCCTGGTCAGACACACCTGTGTACCCATGATGTGGACACAGGAGACAGCATGCCTGTCAAAAACAAAATCTTTAGACAGTCTGACCATGTTAAGGAAAGCATCAAGGTGGAAGTCCACAAGATGCTGGAATTGGGAGTAATTGAGCGCTCTGACAGCCCCTGGGCTAGCCCAGTGGTCTTAGTCCCCAAACCTCACACCAAAGATGGAAAGAAAGAGATGAGGTTTTGTGTGGACTACAGAGGGCTCAATTCTGTCACCAAGACAGATGCTCATCCAATTCCTAGAGCTGATGAGCTCATAGACAAATTAGGTGCTGCCAAATTCTTAAGTACCTTTGACTTGACAGCAGGGTACTGGCAAATAAAAATGGCACCTGGAGCAAAAGAGAAAACAGCATTCTCCACACCTGATGGGCATTATCAGTTTACTGTTATGCCCTTTGGTTTAAAGAATGCCCCTGCCACCTTCCAAAGGTTGGTGAATCAAGTCCTTGCTGGCTTGGAGTCCTTTAGCACAGCTTATCTTGATGATATTGCTGTCTTTAGCTCCACCTGGCAGGATCACCTGGTCCACCTGAAGAAGGTTTTGAAGGCTCTGCAATCTGCAGGCCTCTCTATCAAGGCATCCAAATGCCAGATAGGGCAGGGAACTGTGGTTTACTTGGGCCACCTTGTAGGTGGAGGCCAAGTTCAGCCACTCCAACCCAAGATCCAGACTATTCTGGACTGGGTAGCTCCAAAAACCCAGACTCAAGTCAGGGCATTCCTTGGCTTGACTGGGTATTACAGGAGGTTTGTGAAGGGATATGGATCCATTGTGACAGCCCTCACTGAACTCAACTCCAAGAAAATGCCCAAGAAAGTGAACTGGACTGTGGAATGCCAACAGGCCTTTGACACCCTGAAACAAGCAATGTGCTCAGCACCAGTTCTAAAAGCTCCAGATTATTCTAAGCAGTTCATTGTGCAGACTGATGCCTCTGAACATGGGATAGGGGCAGTTTTGTCCCAAACAAATGATGATGGCCTTGACCAGCCTGTTGCTTTCATTAGCAGGAGGTTACTCCCCAGGGAGCAGCGTTGGAGTGCCATTGAGAGGGAGGCCTTTGCTGTGGTTTGGTCCCTGAAGAAGTGGAGACCATACCTCTTTGGGACTCACTTCCTAGTTCAAACTGACCACAGACCTCTCAAATGGCTGATGCAAATGAAAGGTGAAAATCCTAAACTGTTGAGGTGGTCCATCTCCCTACAGGGAATGGACTTTATAGTGGAACACAGACCTGGGACTGCCCATGCCAATGCAGATGGCCTTTCCAGGTTCTTCCACTTAGAAAATGAAGACTCTCTTGGGAAAGGTTAGTCTCATCCTCTTTCGTTTGGGGGGGGGGGGTTGTGTAAGGAAATGCCTCCTTGGCATGGTTGCCCCCTGACTTTTTGCCTTTGCTGATGCTATGTTTACAATTGAAAGTGTGCTGAGGCCTGCTAACCAGGCCCCAGCACCAGTGTTCTTTCCCTAACCTGTACTTTTGTATCCACAATTGGCAGACCCTGGCATCCAGATAAGTCCCTTGTAACTGGTACTTCTAGTACCAAGGGCCCTGATGCCAAGGAAGGTCTCTAAGGGCTGCAGCATGTCTTGTGCCACCCTGGAGACCTCTCACTCAGCACAGACACACTGCTTGCCAGCTTGTGTGTGCTAGTGAGGACAAAACGAGTAAGTCGACATGGCACTCCCCTCAGGGTGCCATGCCAGCCTCTCACTGCCTATGCAGTATAGGTAAGACACCTCTCTAGCAGGCCTTACAGCCCTAAGGCAGGGTGCACTATACCATAGGTGAGGGTACCAGTGCATGAGCATGGTACCCCTACAGTGTCTAAACAAAACCTTAGACATTGTAAGTGCAGGGTAGCCATAAGAGTATATGGTCTGGGAGTCTGTCAAACACGAACTCCACAGCCATAATGGCTACACTGAAAACTGGGAAGTTTGGTATCAAACTTCTCAGCACAATAAATGCACACTGATGCCAGTGTACATTTTATTGTAAAATACACCACAGAGGGACCTTAGAGGTGCCCCCTGAAACTTAACCGACTGTCTGTGTAGGCTGACTAGTTCCAGCAGCCTGCCACACCAGAGACATGTTGCTGGCCCCATGGGGAGAGTGCCTTTGTCACTCTGAGGCCAGTAACAAAGCCTGCACTGGGTGGAGATGCTAACACCTCCCCCAGGCAGGAGCTGTAACACCTGGCGGTGAGCCTCAAAGGCTCACCCCTTTGTCACAGCCCAGCAGGGCACTCCAGCTTAGTGGAGTTGCCCGCCCCCTCCGGCCACGGCCCCCACTTTTGGCGGCAAGGCTGGAGGGAACAAAGAAAGCAACAAGGAGGAGTCACTGGCCAGTCAGGACAGCCCCTAAGGTGTCCTGAGCTGAGGTGACTGACTTTTAGAAATCCTCCATCTTGCAGATGGAGGATTCCCCCAATAGGGTTAGGATTGTGACCCCCTCCCCTTGGGAGGAGGCACAAAGAGGGTGTACCCACCCTCAGGGCTAGTAGCCATTGGCTACTAACCCCCCAGACCTAAACAAGCCCTTAAATTTAGTATTTAAGGGCTACCCTGAACCCTAGAAAATTAGATTCCTGCAACTACAAGAAGAAGGACTGCCTAGCTGAAAACCCCTGCAGAGGAAGACCAGAAGACGACAACTGCCTTGGCTCCAGAAACTCACCGGCCTGTCTCCTGCCTTCCAAAGATCCTGCTCCAGCGACGCCTTCCAAAGGGACCAGCGACCTCGACATCCTCTGAGGACTGCCCCTGCTTCGAAAAGACAAGAAACTCCCGAGGACAGCGGACCTGCTCCAAGAAAAGCTGCAACTTTGTTTCCAGCAGCTTTAAAGAACCCTGCAAGCTCCCCGCAAGAAGCGTGAGACTTGCAACACTGCACCCGGCGACCCCGACTCGGCTGGTGGAGATCCAACACCTCAGGAGGGACCCCAGGACTACTCTAAGACTGTGAGTACAAAAACCTGTCCCCCCTGAGCCCCCACAGCGCCGCCTGCAGAGGGAATCCCGAGGCTTCCCCTGACCGCGACTCTTTGAATCCTAAGTCCCGACACCTGGGAGAGACCCTGCACCCGCAGCCCCCAGGACCGGACTTTCACTGGAGGAGTGACCCCCAGGAGTCCCTCTCCCTTGACCAAGTGGAGGTTTCCCCGAGGAACCCACCCCTTGCCTGCCTGCAGCGCTGAAGAGATCCCTAGATCTCCCATTGACTTCCATTACAAACCCGACGCTGGTTTCTACACTGCACCCGGCCGCCCCCGCGCTGCTGAGGGTGAAATTTCTGTGTGGGCCTGTGTCCCCCCCGGTGCTCTACAAAACCCCCCTGGTCTGCCCTCCGAAGACGAGGGGAATTACCTGCAAGCAGACCGGAGCCGGGGCACCCCCTTCTCTCCATTCTAGCCTATGTGTTTTGGGCACCACTTTGAACTCTGCACCTGACCGGCCCTGAGCTGCTGGTGTGGTGACTTTGGGGTTGCTCTGAACCCCCAACGGTGGGCTACCTTGGACCAAGAACTGAACCCTGTAAGTGTCTTACTTACCTGGTAAAACTAACCAAAACTTACCTCCCCTAGGAACTGTGAAAATTGCACTAAGTGTCCACTTTTAAAACAGCTATTTGTCAATAACTTGAAAAGTATACATGCAATTTTTATGATTTAAAGTTCCTAAAGTACTTACCTGCAATACCTTTCAAATGAGATATTACATGTAGAATTTGAACCTGTGGTTCTTAAAATAAACTAAGAAAATATATTTTTCTATACAAAAACCTATTGGCTGGATTTGTCTCTGAGTGTGTGTACCTCATTTATTGTCTATGTGTATGTACAACAAATGCTTAACACTACTCCTTGGATAAGCCTACTGCTCGACCACACTACCACAAAATAGAGCATTAGTATTATCTATTTTTACCACTATTTTACCTCTAAGGGGAACCCTTGGACTCTGTGCATGCTAGTCCTTACTTTGAAATAGCACATACAGAGCCAACTTCCTACAACAATTTTCCCAGTATCCATTTGCATTGGGATTTTCCGTTGTTTATGGTCCATCACTTCAAGAATGGGCCTGATGTCTGTTGACTCCTCTGCAGTTGGAACATGTTTACTTCCTACAATTGTATGCTCCGAAAGCTTGCTGACTGACTACTTTAGTCGGGCCGAAAATGTGGACTCAAACAGATGGCAGTTTTTCCAGCTCCGAAGAGGAGCTTGGATGCTTCAGCACAGAGGAGGTATACAAATGTGTCGGTTCCGAAGTGGAAGCCTCCACTTTTCGACTTGATCTCTAAACAGGCATAGCAGCCTGTTCGGTCGAATGCATTTTGGTCTTCTTCGACACCAAACCTGAGGTCTGGTCGTCGAGATGTAACTTTTGGGTCCGACCATGGGCAGCAAGCAGTGGTGGAGCCAAGACCACTTGTGCTGACTTTTTTGAATATTTTTGTTGATGGGAGGGGGCTGGTGTACTCTCGTACTGCGCCGCAGAACTAACTTGGCTGTCCCCATCTGAGTCACTGTCGGAATTGGAGTCTGCGATGGAAACTGCAGTATGCGCCTGTTCCTCACAGAAAATGTTGGGTGTTTGTTCGGTCGACTTCGATGCCATTTCTAGCCGACATGCTCTTTGATCTTGCAGAGTTTTCTTGGAGCGGAAGGATCGGCACACCTCGCAGGTTTCTTCCTTGTGATCCGGAGAGAGGCAGAGGTTACACACAGTGTTGGTTGGTGTGGGGGAACTTGGCGTAGCACCGAGGGCAGAATCAGAATGGGGTCCGATTCATGAGCTTGTGACGCAGTAGGCCCGAGAACGGCACAGGTGCCCAAAAGGGCGTTTAATCGATCCAGACGCTACAATCGGATCAAATGTAGCGAGGAAAACATGTTCAAAAACTATATCCATGTTTAAGAGAACGATAGAGAAGTTCGGATAGTACAGAACTAAGATCTACCAGAGCGAGAGGCAACACGTCCGAACCAGATAGTAGAAAGAAAACAATCAAACAAAGGACTCGATGCCCAGGTGCATTATCACCTAGAGGAGGAGTCACTCGATCTCATGACTTGAAAAAGCTTCTTAGAAGAAAAACAACTTGTAATGCACACCAGAATCAATAGTATAAGTAAGTATGTTTTGCAGAAGAAATTAACAAATTTGAAAAGTTGACAGTGCACTTTTCTGATGCCGTGTGTAGGAAAGGGCCCCAATTGGCAAGGTTACCACCACCGCCCCCCCCCCCACACACACACACACACACACACAAACGTTTTGACTAATATCTAATGCTAACTTTATACTGTATGTGTGCTGGGATCCTGCTAACCAGGCCCCAGGACAAGTGTTCTTTCCCTAAACTGTACCATTGCTTCCACAATTTGCACACTCTTGGCACACAGCTAAGTCCCTTTTAAAGGTATGAGTGGTACCCAGGACTCTGGGCCAGAGAGGGTCCCTAAGGGCTGCAGCATGTATTATGCCACCCTAAGGGACCCCTTACCAAACACCTGCTCACTGCCATTGCAGCTTGTGTGTGCTGGTGGGAAGAAAAAGGTAAGGTCGACATGGAATCCCTCCCAGGGTGCCATGCCCACAAACCACTGCTTGTGTCATAGGTAAGTCACCCCTCTAGCAGGCCTTACAGCCCTAAGGCAGGGTGCACTATACTACAGGTGAGGGCACAGGTACATGAGCAATATATTCCTACAGTGACTAAGTCCATTCTTAGACATTGTAAGTGCAGTATGGCCACATTACGTACATGGGCTGGGAGTTTAACTGCAAACTCCACAGCTCCATGATAGCTTCACTGAAGACTAGGAAGATTGGTATCAAACTTCTCAGCACAATAAACCCACACTGATGCCAACGTTGGATTTATTGGAAAATGCACACAGGGCATTTTAGAGATGCCCCCTTTATTTCACCTAACCCTCTAGGTTAAGGCTGACCTGTTTGTGCCAGTCTGCCACTAACAGGCATGTTTCTGACCGCATGGAGTGAGAGCCTTTATGCTCTCTGGGGTTAGGGACAAGTGCCCTTTTTGTTGTGCTCTGGCACGAAATTGGATAATGGAAAGGGTAGTGACCACTCCCCTGTCTATCATCACCCCAGGGGTGGTGCCCAGAGCATCTCCAGGTGGCCGCTTGATTCTCCCATCTTGAACCCAAAATGGGCAGAGGCCCCTGGGAGTCTGAGTGGCCAGGTCAGGCAAGTGAAGTCACAGCCCCCTCCTGACAGGTGGTCACCCTCCTAGGTGACCATTTCTCCACTTCCTGTGCTAGTCTCCGGTGGGCCCTTAGATTCAACGTCTAAGATTCCAGTAGGATTTCTCTGCATCGTTTACTTCATCTTCTGGCCACCGGGACTGCAAATGGCCCCTCAGGAACAGAAAATCTGCAACTCCAGTGACGACACTGCAAAATTGTTTACCCGGCTTCTTTAAGCAACTGCAACACTTCCCTGGCTGTGCATCCTCTGAGGGCGACGAGTCTTCAGCCTGCACAAGGGCGACGAGTCTTCAGCCTGCACAAGAAGTAATAAGGAATCTCCCTTGGAGTGAAAGTCACTTCCCTGCATCTGCAGGCACCAACTGCAACGACGACCAGCTGCGTGGATCCTCTCTCCTCTGAAACTGTGTGGTTCCTGCATCACAGGTGGTCTGGAGTGGTCCCCTTGGGCCTCTCTAGCAGCTGTCTAACTTAGGAGACTGTAAGCCCTTGCCTCTCCTTGCAGGACAGGACCTCTGTGCACGGCGGGTCTTGCAGCAACCAAGACTTGTTTGTTACGCCTCCACAGGATCCTCAGGCTCTGTAGCCCCAGCCTCCAGCACTCTTCCCTGCAAAGCACAGTCTCCTGCCTGCTGCTGCAGTGACGTGGGACTCTTCAGGTGTGCTGAGTGGGCCTTACTGTGACTCCTGTGCCTGCTGCGCATGGGTTGCCTTTATTTAACACTGTGGTTCTTTCATGTGTTTAAGTACTGTGTGACTGTAGTGGTATTACATAAGTTTGCATGCCTCCTAAATAAGTCTTGGCTACTCATCCACGGCTACTGCTAAAGAGCCCTGGCTTCCTAGACACTGTTGATATCACTATTAGGAGATACCTGGACCTGGTATAAGGTGATAACACCATAGGAGCTCACCACACACTGGGCCAGCTTCCTACAACCCCCTACAGCAGGACTTACAGTCCTAAGGTAGAATGCATTAATACCCTGCTTTGCCTTTGTAGATTCTTAGACACAGTGAGTGAACAGGGAAGCCATTTATGTATATGTGCTGGACACTGGTCACTCAGTTTCCCAGCTACATGATATCAAACATCTCTTAATAAATCCATCACTGAGGGTTTAGTAATACATGCACCCAGAAAGCACCTTAGAAGTGCCCCCTGAAAACCTACCAACTACAGATGTGTAGATGTAGACTGACTAGTTTTAGTCAGTCTACCACCACTAGACATGCTTCTGACCCCCATGGTTGACAGCCTTTGGTTTTGGGTGGTCAGAAACAAAGCTTGCTCTGGGAAAGGTCTTTACACACCACACCCAACAGAATGACACAAATTAGCAGTCCAAGGTAGGAGGCTTCAAAGAGGCCCACTCAAAGGAGTTTTATGAACTCTGGGACAGGGTTATGCCCACTTCTACAGAAAGTGATCATATAGGGGATGTATTGGCACCAGGGGTAAGTAGCCCATTGGCTATCCTACACTCCAAAAACACCACTAAATTCAGTATTTAGAGGGGCACCTGGCACCAGGAAAGAAGATCCTGCTGACCTACAAAGGAGGACACTCAAGAACAGCCAAAGCACAGGAAGAAGCATCTGACCTGAAGACAGCCCTGTCAGACTGTCTGCTGCTCCCGCCAAATGTCCTCTTGTCCTGCAGCTGTTGTGCATCCCAAAGCCTGGGAGAACTGCCTGCCTTCAACAAAGACCCAGGAACTCCAGTGGAGCAGCAAAGCTGCTTCCCTGCATCTTGCAGGCACCCCAAGAAGAACTGCAGGGACTCCACATCGTTGAAAAACCGACACCTGAAAGCACCACTCCACCCTTCACTCTCAGCCTGACTTTAGGTAGACTAACGGTGCCAACGTAGTCCCCTGACCCTCCAGAGACAAAGCCCACCTTGGACTTGCCCACTGTGGACTCTAAAACTACCCTCAGCCTCTGCCCACAGGCCCCCTAAACCACGAGTGCTCCACTGGAGAAAACCCAACACCTCAAGACACCTCTGCACCAGTCACACCTGGCCCGCAGAGAAGAGGACCCGAGGTGAAACACGTCCCCCAGCATCTCATGATTTGAACCCACCTGTTGATTCACCCCGAATGGACTCA
The DNA here is from genome assembly GCF_031143425.1 of Pleurodeles waltl. Lineage (NCBI taxonomy): Eukaryota > Metazoa > Chordata > Amphibia > Caudata > Salamandridae > Pleurodeles > Pleurodeles waltl. The sequence continues at coordinate 57,085,783 of NC_090451.1, read as the reverse complement.
GTCCAGACCTGCAGCCTCTTTTCAACCGGATTGATGCCCATTGACTAACATTGGCCACCCGATGCCCTACACCTCTGCAAGCAGCTGCCTCAGTGCCGCCCAGTGTGACTTGTGTGGTCCTGACCCATGCCCAATACTTACTTTAAGTACAGGAGATTGTCCCGTAAGTCGCTATACTGTATCTGTTTGCCGTATTTGTTTTTCCTCCACAGGATAACATTGCAGTTTCCAAGAATTGCACTAAGTTTCAACTTTTCAAAACTGTAAAGATCTCTTGCAAAACGTACTTTTCTGATCATATTGATTCTGGTGCCTAAACATATATAAAGATATTTATTATTTGTGTAAATTGGTGTGGCTCTCCTTATGGAGTTGTGTGTCTTATTTATTGTGTGTGTACTTGCAAATGTGCATGGCTGCTCGACCACACTACCCCTTAAAAGAGCACCTTGGGATTGTTAGAGCAAGCCCAATGTCCACTGGTAAGGGAACCCCTAGATTCTGCATGATTTATCTCATTTTGCTAGATTATAAATAGCAAACTTCCTACAGCCCATACATATAATATAATGCACCCTGTCTTAAGGCTTAAAAGCCTGCTGTAGGGGTGACTTACAAATATTGCATGCAGTGTTTCGGGGACATGGGACACATGGCTATTTCGATTTTTCACTTTTGGAGTACTTAGTCACATACCCTGCAATGGAAGTGTGTATGAGGTTGGTGCTGGGCCGCTTAGAGTGGCATAGATTATGTTGCAGCGTTTAGGTTCCATCCATACCCTAGGCACCTGTGGTGCCACTTACTAGGGGCTTACAGAGGTACTAAAGGCCTGGCAACTTGGGGGATCAAGTGACCCAGGGGTTTGTTTTCGGGAAAGTAACACTGGCAATGTGGTTAGTACAAACCCAATGCACTTCAGTCAAAGTTGCATCAAAATCCTGGCAAGAAGTGTGTGTGTGTGTGTGTGTGTATGTATGTGTATGTGTGTGTGTGTGTGTGAGAGAGCGAGAGCACGCGAAAGAAAGTGCGAGCGAGAGGGTCAGGGGGAGGCAGGGTTGTACTCCATTCAGAACCCAGATTCCTACAGATACTTTGACTCTTTACACAGCATACCTCTTTGTGGTATACTATATAAAGAGCCAGCTTCCTACAAGGGCATGGGTATCGTTGAAGAGGAAAGAGAATGGGTAGAAATACTGTTCAAAGAAAAAGCACATTAAGCAAAAAATGGGGAAAAGAAAATCAACTCAGATGGTGCAAAGTGTGGAGAAATAGGCTGACCTATACCTAGGTTTTGTAGTTTAAGAAGGTTATGCGCTCTACAGGATAATATAGTTTAGTTACTGGATGAAGTTCTCAAGTGTGAAATGGGGCAAAGAGGCAGTACTATTGGGAATTTCCACCTATATGGAATGCGGACATCAGTGCAGGGCAAGTTGTGGTATTCATGCAAGTTGGATATCTAAGACCTACTGACTCACTTGGAGAAGGAGATGCCAAAAAGCACAAGATCGTAAAAAGGTGCTATTTTGACATATGTTGCAACAGTGGAAAAATGTGGTTAGCATGAGCAGATTAGCAGGTAGCCTCTATAACAGAGGTGGGAACTGGGGGGCGCCCTCCCCCCTAGGGGGACCTCATGTAATCCCAGGGGGGCACGAGGCTCTGGCCAAAAGAAGCTTTATACCGATAACAGGGCTTTGTTTTAAGAAGAAGCATGTTATTGCATTTTAAAAAAGTTAACAGTACTTAACTCCAATGTTTAAATAGGTCCAGACATATTTAAACATTGCTACCTTTATAAAATAATTGAGAAAAATTCTGAGGGGCCAATGATTATTTTTCAACTGGGGGGGTGCAGCATTGAAAAGTTTGGAGACCACTGCTCTATAAGAAGCTTGGAGTAAGAAAGGTATCTTTAAGGTAAATAGATCCTGTCCTTGTCAGTAATATTTTAAAAATCCTACTTCTCAGGAAGAGCAACCCTTTAATACTTTAGATAATCCAAGTTCCAATGTTCCACTTGGAAAAAAAAACCAAAGGATATTAAGAAATCTTTATTTACGTTACCAGTTTTCTGAAAAGTCAATTTCTAGGAAAATTGGGTCTTGTATCTGTTTAGAAAAACAGATGCTCAGCAAGGCAACGCCAGGAAACCCTAAAACCATCTGATGATGTGCAAAGGGGTCAGACCTACATGCTAAAGAAATGTTCCTTAATCTGATATTTATAAAGATGCGGCATGGAAGATTATTCATAATTTCAATTAATATTGCTCAGATTCAGACACCAGAGCAGATGATTCAACTGGCTTGCTCCAACACAAAATCTACTTGTTTAAGATCTTCTAACTTTAGTATATTATGAATTTTGGATCTAAGCTTGCCATCTGAATGCTTATGACCATTAATAAAGATGCTACAACGCAGAATGGGAATACTAGTAATCAATGTTCTGCATCATAGGAATTTTGGCTGAAGTCAACCTACCCACCCCTTTTGCCCAGTCTTGAATGCTGTGAAGAGAAAGGATTATTTTTAGCAGATCACAAATGTATAATTTCCATCAAAATAACTGGAGCTCGTGTCTCACAAGTATGAGGCATACTTAGTTGGTGGCTGTGCAAGACCAATGTTTCTATCTGCATTGTCTGGCTCAGATTTACTACGTCTTTTTCAGCACGCAAGTACAGCAAAATGTGAGAATGCTGTAAAGTGGTTTATCTCTGAGTTTTTTTTTTTTTAGAGTGGAAAACATTTTCTACCTGCAGCACAAACTGCAATAAGCTTTAACAGAGACTTTCTACCCGACACCAACTGTTAGTGTCTTGTAGTGCTGTAGATTAAAAAGTTTGCATAGCTCTGTCACACTGTAGGAAGTTGGCTCTGTATGTGCTATTTCAAAGTAAGGAATAGCATGCACAGAGTCCAAGGGTTCCCCTTAGAGGTAAGATAGTGGCAAAAAGAGATAATACTAATGCTCTATTTTGTGGTAGTGTGGTCGAGCAGTAGGCTTATCAAAGGAGTAGTGTTAAGCATTTGTTGTACATACACCCAGGCAATAAATGATGAACACACACTCCGAGAAAAATCCAGCCAAACAGGTTTTGTTATAGAAATGAAAATGTCACTTACCCAGTGTACATCTGTTCGTGGCATCAGTCGCTGGAGATTCACATGTTCTGCATAGCTCACCATCTGGTGTTGGGTCGGAGTGTTACAAGTTGTTTTTCTTCGAAGAAGTCTTTCGAGTCACGAGACCGAGTGACTCCTCCTTCTGTCTCCATTGCGCATGGGCGTCGACTCCATCTTCGATTGTTTTCCCCGCAGAGGGTGAGGTAGGAGTTGTTTGTTAGTAATAGTGCCCATGCAATGGAGTGACTAAGTATGTACCTATTTAAGGTTAAAATAATATATATACAAATGTACAAAGTTGAAGCTAACTTCCAAACTGCTACAGGCTCCCGGGGAGGTGGGTGGGCACATGTGAATCTCCAGCGACTGATGCCACGAACAGATGTACACTGGGTAAGTGACATTTTCAGTTCGATGGCATCTGTCGCTGTAGATACACATGTTCTGCATAGGCTAGTAAGCAGTTATCTCCCCAAAAGCGGTGGCTCAGCCTGTAGGAATGGAAGTGGTTTGAAATAATGTTCTTAACACGGCTTGACCTACTGTGGCTTGCTGTGCGGATAACACGTCTACACAGTAGTGCTTGGTGAACGTGTGTAGCGTAGACCATGTGGCTGCCTTACATATTTCTTGCACTGGGATGTTTCCTAGAAAGGCCATGGTAGCACCTTTTTTTCTGGTTGAGTGTGCCCTTGGTGTAATGGGCAGTTGTCGTTTTGCTTTAAGGTAGCAGATTTGGATGCATTTAACTATCCATCTGGCTATACCTTGTTTTGATATTGGGTTTCCTGCATGAGGTTTTTGGAATGCAATAAATAGTTGTTTAGTCTTTCTGATGTTTTTCGTTCTGTCAATGTAGTACATTAATGCTCTTTTGACATCTAATGTATGTAGTGCCCTCTCAGCTACGGAATCTGGCTGTGGGAAGAACACTGGTAGTTCCACTGTTTGATTTAGGTGGAACGGTGAAATAACCTTTGGTAAAACTTTAGGATTAGTCCTTAGGACGACTTTATTTTTGTGTAGTTGTATAAAAGGTTCTTGTATTGTAAACACCTGAATTTCGCTTACTCTTCTTAGAGATGTAATGACGATGAGAAATGCAACCTTCCAGGTTAGGAACTGTATTTCGCAAGAGTGCATGGGTTCAAAAGGTGGACCCATGAGTCTTGTTAAGACAACATTCAAGTTCCATGAAGGAACAGGTGGTGTTCTTGGTGGTATAATTCTTTTAAGGCCTTCCATGAATGCTTTAATGACTGGTATCCTATATAGGGAAGTTGAATAGGTAGTCTGCAGGTATGCAGATATTGCCGCAAGGTGTATTTTAATGGAACGCTAGGTTAGATTTTTGTAAGTGAAGCAAGTAACCCACTACGTCCTTTGGAGTTGCGTGTAAAGGTTGGATCTGATTATGATGGCAGTAGCAGACAAACCTCTTCCATTTACTTGCATAGCAGTGCCTAGTGGACGGCCTTCTGGCTTGCTTTATGACGTCCATACATTCTTGGGTAAGTTGTAAGTGTCCGAATTCTAGGATTTCAGGAGCCAGATTGCTAGATTCAGCGATGCTGGATCTGGATGTCTGATCTGTTGGTTGTGTTGTGTTAACAGATCCAGCCTGTTGGGCAATTTTATGTGGGGTACTACTGATAGGTCTAGCAGTGTTGTGTACCAGGGTTGCCTTGCCCAAGTTGGTGCTATTAAAATGAGTTTGAGTTTGTTTTGACTCAATTTGTTTACCAGATAAGGAAGGAGAGGGAGAGGAGGAAAAGCGTAGGCAAATATCCCTGACCAGTTCATCCATAGGGCATTGCCTTGGGACTGCCTGTGTGGGTATCTGGATGCGAAGTTTTGGCATTTTGCGTTCTCTCTTGTTGCAAACAAGTCTATTTGAGGTGTTCCCCAGAGTCTGAAGTAAGTGTTTAGAATTTGGGGGTGAATTTCCCATTCATGGACCCGTTGGTGATCTCGAGAGAGATTGTCTGCAAGTTGATTCTGGATCCCTGGAATAAACTGCGCTATTAGGCGAATGTGGTTGTGAATTGCCCATCGCCATATCTTCTGTGCTAGAAGGCTCAACTGCGTTGAGTGTGTCCCCCCCTGTTTGTTTAGATAATACATTGTTGTCATGTTGTCTGTTTTGACAAGAATGTATTTGTGAGTTATAATTGGTTGGAAAGCCCTTAATGCTTGAAAAACTGCTAGCATTTCTAGGTGATTTATATGCAGTTTTGTTTCATGTACGTTCCATTGTCCTTGTATGCTGTGTTGATCGAGGTGTGCTCCCCACCCTGTCATGGAAGCATCTGTTGTTATTACGCATTGTGGCACTGGGTCTTGGAATGGCCGCCCTTTGTTTAAATTTATACTGTTCCACCATAGAAGCGAGAGGTAAGTTTGGCGGTCTATTAACACCAGATCTAGAAGGTGACCCTGTGCTTGTGACCATTGTGATGCTAGGCACTGTTGTAAGGGCCTCATGTGTAGTCTTGCGTTCGGGACAATGGCTATGCATGAAGACATCATGCCTAGGAGTTGTAATATCATCTTTGCTTGTATTGTTTATGTTGGATACATGCGTTGTATGATCTTGTTGAAATTTTGAATTCTTTGTGGACTTGGAGTGGCTACTCCTTTTGTTGTGTCTATTATGGCTCCCAGGTATTGTTGTACTTTGCACGGCAAAATGTTGGATTTTGCAAAGTTGACGGTGAACCCTAGTTTGTAAAGGGTTTGTATGATTTGATTTGTGTGTTGTAAGCACTTTGTTAGTGAATTGGTTTTGATTAGCCAGTCGTCTAGATACGGGAATACATGTATTTGCTGCCTTCTGATGTGTGCAGCCACTACTGCTAGACATTTTGTAAAGACTCTTGGTGCGGTTGTTAAACCAAAAGGCAATACTTTGAATTGGTAATGTATTCCTTTGAATACGAACCGTAGGTATTTCCTGTGCGACGGATGTATTGGTATATGGAAATACGCGTCTTTGAGGTCTAAGGTTGTCATGTAGTCCTGTAGTTTTAGCAATGGTAACACTTTTTGTAGCGTGACCATGTGAAAGTGGTCTGATTTGATGTAGGTGTTTAGTATTCTGAGGTCTAGGATTGGTCTCAGTGTTTTGTCCTTTTTTGGTATTAAGAAGTACAGTGAATAGACTCCTGTGTTTGTTTGTGTGTTTGGTACTAATTCGATTGCATTCTTTTGCAATAGTGCTTGAACTTCTATTTCCAGGAGTTCGGAATGTTGTTTTGATAAATTCTGTGCTTTTGGTGGTATGTTTGGAGGGAATTGTAGGAATTCTATGCAATAACCATGTTGGATAATTGCTAAGACCCAAGTTTCTGTAGTTATTTCCTCCCATGCTTTGTAATAATGACCTATTCTTCCCCCCACTGGTGTTGTGTGGAGGGGGTGAGTGACATCTGAGTCACTGCTTGGTTGTAGGGGTTTTTGGGCTTTGAAATTTTCCTCTATTCCTAGGAAATTGCCCTCCTCTGTATTGGCCCCGAAAGCCTCCCCTGTACTGTCCCTGGTAGCTGGACGGTGTTGCCTGCGAGGTGCTGGCTTGTGTGGCCTGACCCCGAAACCCCCCTCTAAAGGGTGTCTTGCGGAAGGTGCTGTAGGTTCCTCTGCTATGCGGGGAGTAGAGTGCGCCCATGGCTTTAGCAGTGTCAGTGTCTTTTTTAAGTTTTTCGATTGCCGTGTCCACTTCTGGTCCGAACAGTTGTTTTTCGTTGAATGGCATATTGAGCACTGCCTGCTGTATCTCTGGTTTGAACCCAGACGTTCTTAGCCATGCGTGCCTTCCAATGGTCACAGATGTATTAATTGTTCTTGCAGCTGTGTCTGCTGCATCCATAGAAGAACGTATCTGGTTATTTGATATGTTCTGCCCTTCCTCAACCACCTGCTTTGCCCTCTTTTGTAGTTCCTTGGGAAGATGCTCGATGAGGTGTTGCATCTCATCCCAATGGGCTCTGTCATAGCGCGCAAGTAGTGCTTGAGAGTTAGCGATGCGCCACTGGTTTGCAGCTTGTACTGCGACTCTTTTCCCAGCTGCATCAAACTTGCGGCTCTCTTTATCTGGGGGTGGTGCATCCCCAGATGTGTGGGAGTTGGCTCTTTTCCGAGCTGCTCCTACTACGACGGAATCTGGTGGCAGCTGTGTGGTGATGAAAACAGGGTCTGTAGGAGGTGCCTTATACTTCTTTTCCACCCTTGGCGTTATTGCCCTACTTTTGACCGGCTCCTTGAATATTTCCTTTGCGTGCCGAAGCATACCTGGCAGCATAGGCAGGCTTTGGTAGGAGCTGTGGGTGGAGGAGAGGGTGTTGAATAAAAAGTCATCCTCGACTTGTTCTGAGTGGAGGTTTACGTTGTGGAATTGTGCTGCTCTAGCCACCACTTGAGAGTATGCTGAGCTGTCTTCTGGTGGTGAGGGCTTTGTTGGATATGCCTCCGGACTGTTGTCCGACACTGGGGCGTCATATAAGTCCCAAGCGTCTTGATCCTGGTCACCTTGGCTCATGGTGGTGTGAGCCGGGGAATGTGACGGAGTTTGCGCTGGTGAGACGTTAATTACAGGTGGAGGAGAGGGTGGCGGAGTCACCTTTTTCACCATTTTTGTTTGTGGCGCCTGGTCTGTTTGAAACTCCAGTCTCCTTTTTCTCCTAATAGGGGGAAGGGTGCTTATTCTTCCCGTTCCCTGCTGTATGAAAATACGTTTTTGCGTATGGTCCACTTCGGTGGATTGCAGCTCTTCCTCAAACCTATGCTTTCGCATCTGAGAGGACAGTGATTGTTCCTCTGTATAAGAGCCTGGACCTGGGTCGGTTACGGGTTGTTTCGGCACCGAAACCCTGCCTGTATCTCTTTTCGGCTCCGAGATGGCTTTTTTCTTTTTTGGCGTCGAAACCTCTCAGCGTCGATCTTCGTCGGTGCCGCTGTCTCGGCGTCGAGCCGCTTCTACACCGCTATCTCGGTGTCGTCGCTTTTCTCCAGCACTTTCTCGATCCCGAGAAGGCTGCGTGCCGGTGTCTCGACCGGAGTCGGACGATCTCGGCACTGTTTTGGCCTTTTTCGGTGCCGATGGTCGGTCACCGAATTTAAGGGTGGAGCCATGGCCTGGTGGCAGTGGCGTCCCCTGGGCCTTGTCACTTTTCTTCTGTGTTGTTTTCGACGTCTTACTCACGGTTCTTTGATCGTCGAATTCCTCGGAGTCCGATTCGTGGATCGAAAAGGTTTCTTCTTCCTCTTGTTCCTCGAACTCTCGGTGCGCTGTCGGCGTGGACGCCATCTGAAGTCTCCTGGCTCGACGGTCACGGAGTGTCTTTCGGGACCGGAACGCACGACAGGCCTCGCAAGTCTCTTCACTGTGCTCAGGCGACAGGCACAGGTTACAGACCAAATGTTGTTCTGTATACGGGTATTTGTTGTGGCATTTGGGACAAAAACGGAACGGGGTCCGTTCCATCGACGTTGTTCGACACGCGGTCGGGCCGACCAGGCCCCGACGGGGGATCGAAAACTACCCCGAAGGGCACCGGAGCGCATCGATCTTCGATGCGGTGTTGACTAACTACGCCGATCCCGAACGCAACAATACCGACGAAAATCTTCAGATATTAACTAACTTTCCGTTCCGAAACTCGGAGCGACAGGAACACGTCCGAACCCGATGGCGGAAAGAAAACAATCGAAGATGGAGTCGACGCCCATGCGCAATGGAGACAGAAGGAGGAGTCACTCGGTCCCGTGACTCGAAAGACTTCTTCGAAGAAAAACAACTTGTAACACTCCGACCCAACACCAGATGGCGAGCTATGCAGAACATGTGTATCTACTGCGACAGATGCCATCGAACAATATCTTTTCTTAGTTTATTTTAAGAACCACAGGTTCAAATTCTACATGTAATATCTCATTTGAAAGGTATTGCAGGTAAGTACTTTAGGAACCTTGAATAATCACAGTAGCATATATACTTTTTACATAAAACACAATAAGCTGTTTTAAAAGTGGACACTTAGTGCAATTTTCACAGTTCCTGGGGGGAGGTAAAGTATTGTTAGGTTTCACAGGTAAGTAAGTCACTTACAGGTTTCAGTTTTTGGTCCAAGGTAGCCCACCGTTGGGGGTTCAGAGCAACCCCAAAGTTACCACACCAGCAGCTCAGGGCCGGTCAGGTGCAGAGGTCAAAGAGGTGCCCAAAACACATAGGCTTCAATGGAGAGAAGGGGGTGCCCCGGTTCCAGTCTGCCAGCAGGTAAGTACCCGCGTCTTCGGAGGGCAGACCAGGGGGGTTTTGTAGGGCACCGGGGGGGGGGGGGGGGGGGGGGGGGGGGGGGGGGGGGGAGACACACAAGTCAGCACAAAAAGTACACCCTCAGCAGCGCGGGGGCGGCCGGGTGCAGTGTGCAAACACGCGTCAGGTTTACAATGGTTTTCAATGAGAGATCAAGGGATCTCTTCAGCGTTGCAGGCAGGCAAGGGGGGGCTCCTCGGGGTAGCCACCACCTGGGCAAGGGAGAGGGCCTCCTGCACAGGAGTTCTGTTCCTTTAGGTGCTGGGGGTTGCGGGTGCAGGGTCTTTTCCAGCCGTCGGGAAATGGAGTTCAGGCAGTCGCGGTAAGGGGGAGCCTCGGGATTCCCTCTGCAGGCGTCGCTTTGGGGGCTCAGGGGGGACAACTTTGGTTACTCACGGTCTCGGAGTCGCTGGAGGGTCCTCCCTGAGGTGTTGGTTCTCCACCAGTCGAGTCGGGGTCGCCGGGTGCAGTGTTGCAAGTCTCACGCTTCTTGCGGGGAGTTGCAGGGGTCTTTAAATCTGCTCCTTTGAAACAAAGTTGCAGTTCTTTTGGAGCAGTGCCGCTGTCCTCGGGAGTTTCTTGTCTTTCTTGAAGCAGGGCAGTCCTCAGAGGATTCAGAGGTCGCTGGTCCCTTGGAAAGCGTTGCTGGAGCAGGTTTCTTTGGAAGGCAGGAGACAGGCCCGTAAGTCTGGGGCCAAAGCAGTTGGTGTCTTCTGTTCTTCCTCTACAGGGGTTTTTCAGCTCAGCAGTCTTCTTCTTCTTGTAGTTTCAGGAATCTAAAGTTTTAGGTTCAGGGAAGCCCTTAAACACTAAATTTAAGGGCGTGTTTAGGTCTGGGGGGTTAGTAGCCAATGGCTACTAGCCCTGAGGGTGGGTACACCCTCTTTGTGCCTCCTCCCAAGGGGAGGGGGTCACATCCCTAATCCTATTGGGGAATCCTCCATCTGCAAGATGGAGGATTTCTAAAAGTTAGAGTCACTTCAGCTCAGGACACCTTAGGGGCTGTCCTGACTGGCCAGTGACTCCTCCTTGTTATTCTCATTATTTTCTCCAGCCTTGCCGCCAAAAGTGGGGGCCGTGGCCGGAGGGGGCGGGCAACTCCACTAGCTGGAGTGTCCTGCGGTGCTGGCACAAAGGGGTGAGCCTTTGAGGCTCACCGCCAGGTGTGACAGCTCCTGCCTGGGGGAGGTGTTAGCATCTCCACCCAGTGCAGGCTTTGTTACTGGCCTCAGAGTGACAAAGGCACTCTCCCCATGGGACCAGCAACATGTCTCAGTTGTGGCAGGCTGCTGGAACCAGTCAGCCTACACAGATAGTCGGTTAAGGTTTCAGGGGGCACCTCTAAGGTGCCCTCTGGGGTGTATTTTACAATAAAATGTACACTGGCATCAGTGTGCATTTATTGTGCTGAGAAGTTTGATACCAAACTTCCCAGTTTTCAGTGTAGCCATTATGGTGCTGTGGAGTTCGTGTAAAACAGACTCCCAGACCATATACTCTTATGGCTACCCTGCACTTACAATGTCTAAGGTTTTGTTTAGACACTGTAGGGGCACAGTGCTCATGCACTGGTGCCCTCACCTATGGTATAGTGCACCCTGCCTTAGGGCTGTAAGGCATGCTAGAGGGGTGACTTATCTATACCTGCATAGGCAGTGAGAGGCTGGCATGGCACCCTGAGGGGAGTGCCATGTCGACTTACTCGTTTTGTTCTCACCAGCACACACAAGCTGGCAAGCAGTGTGTCTGTGCTGAGTGAGGGGTCTCCAGGGTGGCATAAGACATGCTGCAGCCCTTAGAGACCTTCCTTGGCATCAGGGCCCTTGGTACCAGGGGTACCATTTACAAGGGACTTATCTGGATGCCAGGGTGTGCCAATTGTGGATACAAAAGTACAGGTTAGGGAAAGAACACTGGTGCTGGGGCCTGGTTAGCAGGCCTCAGCACACTTTCAATTCAAAACATATCAGCAAAGGCAAAAAGTCAGGGGGTAACCATGCCAATGAGGCATTTCCTTACACACACATTTTGTTGGGCAGAGCCTTTTGCAAGTAGTTTTTCTTTGAAGACGTTTTGAGTTTCTAGATTTCACACATGACTCCACCAATAGCCCACAATGCACCAGGGAGATGAGTAACAGATGTGGAATGTAGTTATGGAAGACAGAAACCTAGTCCTCAGCATTATGTAAGTTGACAAATGAAACATACTTGTCAAAGCTCTCTTCCTTGGATGTTTATCTACAGCACTACAAGCTACAAAAGATGGTTATAAGTCAAGTAACATTTTCTGTTCATAGCAAGTGTAGCTGTACATACATGCTCTACATAAACTGCAAAGCAGTTCCTCATGTAAGTAGTGGCTAACAACCAGAAGCTATAGATGTTTAGAACAAAGCGTTTAACACCGTTGACCCATTTAAGCCTGCTGGTGGGCCTAAACATCCAGTCAGTAATGGTTAGTGAACATGATGTGGTGTTGACCAAGAAGCTTTACAGATGTCTGCTAAAGGAATATTATACAACGTAGAGTATAGCAGCTGCATTTCGAGTGGAGTGTGCTTTACGCCGCATGTTCAACATATGCTTAGATGTAAACAATCTGTATACATTTTACCATGCATCTACCAGTACCAGCCATGGAAATCAAGACTTCCTGAGTGAGACTTATCAAAAGGGACAATCAGCTGGTTCCTTTTGCCAATGGACTTAGTTCTGCAACTATAGAATGTGAGCATCCTTTTGACATCCAGGGTGTCAACTTCCCTTTGTGTCACAAAGTAATGATGCAGTAAGTAGATGAGCAACTGAATAGACTGGTTGAGGAGAAAAGGAAAAATCGCCTTGGGTAGGAACCTTAATCAATCAGTCATTTGTAGAGCAAGCTACTAACCCCGCTAGGGTCTCATAGCGCTGGGGGAGAGGGGTGGTGGGGTGTTACTGCACGAACAGCCAGGTCTTGAGGCGTTTCCTGAAGGTCAGCAGGTCCTGGGTCTGTCGTAGGTGGATGGGGAGGGAGTGCCAGGTCTTGGCGGCGAGGTGGGAGAACGATCTGCCGCCGGCTGTAGTTCAGTGGATGCGAGGAACGGTGGTGAGGGCGAGGTTGGCGGAGCAGAGTTGACAGTTGTGAGTGTAGAAGGTGAGTCGTTCGTTGAGGTAAGCAGGGCCGGCATTTTGGAGTGCTTTGTGAGCGTGGGTGAGGAGCTTGAAGGTGATCCTCTTATTGACGGGGAGCCAGTGTAGATCTCTCAGGTGGGCTGAGATGTGGTTGCGGCGTGGGATGTCGAGCGTGCGGAGGCGTTCTGTATATGTTGCAGTCTTTTCTGGAGCTTGGCCGTGGTTCCCACGTAGAGAGCGTTGCCGTAGTCCAGTCTGCTGCTGACGAGGGCCTGGGTAACAGTCCTGCTGGTTTCTGTGGGGATCCACCTAAAGATCTTGTGGAGCACAAATGTTTGGTCCACATACAGACTGCCAGGGCAACCAGATGCAGAAAGATGGATGTGTACATTTGAACAGAAGATTTTCAAGCATCAATTTGTTTACCAATGCGGGAGTGGACAACCCCCCCCCCCCCCCACTCCCCCCCTGCCCTCCCCCACTCCCCCCACCCCCAATTCCCCCCTGCCCCCCCACTCGCCCCTGAACCCCCCCCCGCCCCCACGAATACCCCCAACCCCCCCCCTGAACCCCCCCCACCCCCCCCTCGCTATACCACTGGGAGCACTCAGTTGGATGTTTTTTCCTTCCACTCTGGAAGAACCTAAACCCTCCAACAACCGGTGTTGTGGTCAGGGAGAGAATGGGAGAGTAGGAAGTAACAGTAGAGTCACTTCTAATAGGCAGAGGTGCCCTTCCAGAGACTACCTGTACCCCTGGCTGGTCTTGTGTGGCATGGGTTGTACAAGAAAGCACTGTCCCAACTATGGAGAAAAATGGGACTCCAGATGGCGGCTATAAGAACATTACTTGTTTATCAGAGCTTTGATGTTTAGATAGTTTCAACTTTGCTCCCAATCACATTTCAGACAGTTTATTTTCATGGACTTAGCTAAATTATGATGGTGAAATAGATAACTACTTTTTTTTTAAGCGGCTTCCAGTTGGCTATCTTGGTCAGATAATGTGGTGTTCTAAAACACTCCCCTACAAGGTTACTTTTAAAGAAAATTTTACGGTGCCATTATGAAACCGTTTCTAGTGGTACACTGTTGCTCAATATCATGACTCACGTTTACGTACCAGCTATTGCCCCCCCCCCCCCCCCCCCCAATCCCCAAAGTAGTTTACAATGAGGTGTCATCGCCAAAAGAATTACCTTTAAAAGTAATCATGTTAGGAACAAGGTGGCAGACTTGACTGCCATTCAATTAAAGATTGCTTGCTTTCTTCAACTGAAGTTTCAGGAAACAAGTCAAATATAGCCACTGCTCAAACCTTTGTGTGACTGCAACTTTCTTCAAACAATGCTTTCTAACTTGTCATTATACTTGGCAACCTTCTGAAAATGTGATTCAATCAAGGTCCTGCCAATGAAGTGAGGTTCACTCTTTATAGTAACTAAATCCTCCCATTTCTATTCCTCTAGTCTTTCTCCCCAAGCATCACAGGCTAATCTGTCTACCCTGCTACAGTTAGCTGGAACCTTGCATTTAGCAAGTCGTAAAATAGCTTTGATAGTGCTTCTGTCAGCCATCTTCTCTCTCGCTTAATATTCTCATTGATCCAGACCAGCTATTTTGTCAAGCCTTTCAATTCTACTAGCTACACCCACTATTCCATGAGCCGACATTAACACAGATGCACATTGGTCGTGTTCACTTGTCTATAGGTCAGCTTGTTCATTTCTTATTGAAAATTCAGGTCTCTCCTTTCCTCAGTCTGGTCCCAAAATATTAATTCTCCATAACCAAACACATTACTCTCCTTCTCCTGCATGTTTGTAAAATGTAGTCACTTATCTTGCGACCTTTGAATCTGTCCCCAGGTTTATACTCTCTCGCTCGGGCATCTTCTAGTTGTCAAAGTTTTGAATTTTATAAAGGGATGGGAGATTGTAAGGAAATGCCTCCTTGGCATGGTTACCCCCTGACTTTTTGCCTTTGCTGATGCTATGTTTTGAATTGAAAGTGTGCTGAGGCCTGCTAACCAGGCCCCAGCACCAGTGTTCTTTCCCTAACCTGTACTTTTGTATCCACAATTGGCACACCCTAGCATCCAGATAAGTCCCTTGTAAATGGTACCCCTGGTACCAAGGGCCCTGATGCCAAGGAAGGTCTCTAAGGGCTGCAGCATGTCTTATGCCACCCTGGAGGCCCCTCACTCAGCACAGACACACTGCTTGGCAGCTTGTGTGTGCTGGTGAGAACAAAACGAGTAAGTCGACATGGCACTCCCCTCAGGGTGCCATGCCAGCCTCTCACTGCCTATGCAGGTATAGATAAGTCACCCCTCTAGCAGGCCTTACAGCCCTAAGGCAGGGTGCACTATACCATAGGTGAGGGCACCAGTGCATGAGCACTGTGCCCCTACAGTGTCTAAACAAAACCTTAGACATTGTAAGTGCAGGGTAGCCATAAGAGTATATGGTCTGGGAGTCTGTTTTACACGAACTCCACAGCACCATAATGGCTACACTGAAAACTGGGAAGTTTGGTATCAAACTTCTCAGCACAATAAATGCACACTGATGCCAGTGTACATTTTATTGTAAAATACACCCCAGAGGGCACCTTAGAGGTGCCCCCTGAAACCTTAACCGACTATCTGTGTAGGCTGACTGGTTCCAGCAGCCTGCCACAAACGAGACATGTTGCTGGCCCCATGGGGAGAGTGCCTTTGTCACTCTGAGGCCAGTAACAAAGCCTGCACTGGGTGGAGATGCTAACACCTCCCCCAGGCAGGAGCTGTAACACCTGGCGGTGAGCCTCAAAGGCTCACCCCCTTTGTTCCAGCACAACAGGGCACTCCAGCTAGTGGAGTTGCCCGCCCCCCTCCGGCCACGGCCCCACTTTTGGCGGCAAGGCCGGGGGAGATAATGAGAATAACAAGGAGGAGTCACTGGGCAGTCAGGACAGCCCCTAAGGTGTCCTGAGCTGAAGTGACTAACTTTTAGAAATCCTCCATCTTGCAGATGGAGGATTCCCCAATAGGATTAGGGATGTGACCCCCTCCCCTTGGGAGGAGGCACAAAGAGGGTGTACCCACCCTCAGGGCTAGTA